>NW_004754907.1:835401-840401 GCF_000188695.1 Salpingoeca rosetta | reverse complement strand
ATCCCTGCACACACACACACACACATGACAGGAAAAGAATGAGTGTATGCGTGCATGCATGCGTGCATGCATGCGTGCATGCATGCGTGCGTGCGTGTGCTGCTGTTGTCCACAGTCATCACAACAGCGCGACGATGCTCCAACCAAACACACGCCATGCTGCCATCCAACAGCTCTCCTTCTCCTCCTCGTCACCACCACCCCAGCCCGCGCATGCTTGCAAATCCCACGCCGCACATGTGGTGCAGAACAGGACGTACAGCCGCCTGAAGAGGATGAGGAGGACAGCGACGATGTTGGCGTCGGCCCAGGGCACGTGGCGCTTCCTGTTCTGCTTCAGCAGCGGCTCCCGGATGAAGCAGATCAGCACCATCACCAGCACATACACGCACGCCTGACGGTGGCGGCGGTGGTGATGGTGGTGGTGCACGTGTATGGTGGTAGAGGGTGCGGGTGTGGGTGTAACAGGCCATGAGTATAGAAAAAATGGTGTTCATGTGTGTACGTGTGTGTGTTGTGAAAGGATCGTGATGTGCGAGCTGTGCGTGTTGATGAATCAATGGTGGCCAGCAGACATGTTGTTGATGATCGCAGTGGTGGCAGTGGCACAGGAACGGCTGTGTGTTGACGTACAACGAGCCAGAAGACGGCGGCGTAACCGAGCTGTCGCGTCACAACACCACCTGATGGAATACACACGCACACGAGGCACATGTGAGACTGTGTTCCAAAGTGCAGCTGCAAGGGTACAACAGCCACATCCACACGTGCACGTGCACACACACACACACAGCCACCCACACACCCACGCACAACACACACATCTACACGTGCACACACAACACGCACACATGCACGCACAACACACACACACGCACAATACAACACGCGCAACACAACACAACACACAACACACACACACACACGCACGCACAATACAACACGCGCAACACAACACAACACACAACATGCAGTGCACGCTGGCTGCTGCTGCTGCTGCTGCTGACCGATGTAGTAGCCAGCACACGCGCCGGCGAGATTCATGCCCTCCATGACGCCAATCCACGCCGTGCGGTCCTTCTCAGAGGTCACGTCCGCAACGCTGGCCGCAGGATTGAGTGGACGATGAGGTGGCCGTAACGAGTGAGGGAGTGAGGGAGTGAGGTAGACAGAGAGAACACACACACACACACACACACACATTACAGGCAGAGACACGTAGACGCATTCACATCACCCACACACAGATACAGACACAGACAGACACAGACAGACACATCACATCACAGACACACACATCACATCACAGACACACACATCACATCACACACACACAGAGCAGCAGCAGCAGCACCTTGTGAAGAGGGACATGAGGAAGAGGGCGTATGTGCCGAAGATGCCGTAGCAGAGCATGGGCAGATACAGCCAGGGGAGGGCGAGGTCCATGTAGATGACAAGCAGAATGCCAAGCTGCTGCAGCAGCGAGCCCACGCACGGCAGGAACATCATGGGCTTGCGGCCAAACTGTTGAACGTTTGGGGGGAAGGGGAAAATGATGGAAGGGCAGGGACGAGTGGTGGTGGTGGTGGTGAGTCGGTGCATGGTTTGAGCACATACGTGGGAGATGTGGAAGGGATGAACAGACAAACAGCAAGGGGATACACGTACACACACACACACACACACACACACACACACACACACACACACACACACACACACACACACACACACACACACACACACACACACACACATGTACCTTACCTTGTCTGAGAGGGCGCCAAGCGTTGTGACGACAAAGAAGGACGGGATCACCATGGCCAGGTTGTAGTACACGAGCAGCTCAGAGGCCTTGCCCGTCACCTGCGCATGCATGCGCGCAGGTGTGCATATGGGGGTGGAGTGGTAAGTGTGGTGGTGTTGTCGGTGTTCAATGTGGCATGCGTGAGGCGCAAGCGAGGGTGGGTGCCCCAAGACCACGGAGAGCACTCGGAGGCAAACTGGCAGACAAAAGAAAAGGGACAGCGGGTGCGAGTGGAGTGCATGTTGTCGGCGTACGCGGGATGAATCGCAGTAGTCCGGCTGTGTTGCGTTGACGACATTGTGGTGGCGATCGCGCTCGCAGACCTGTGCATGCGTGTGTGTGTGTGTGCATGCGTGTGTGTGTGTGTGTGTGCATGCGTGTGTGTGTGTGTGTGTGTGTGTGTGTGCAGTGCGTGTGTGTGTGTGTGTGTGTGTGTGTGTGTGTGTGTGTGTGTGTGTGGCACGTGGTACATGGGTAAACAAGTGAGGACACATAAGTGCGTTGGATGTGCGCAAAAGACATGCCTCCATGGGACGTGCATCACGTGCACTGCACGCTGGCACGCGTGGACTGACATGGCACTCAAGCACGCAGTAGCTGACACGATCACACACCCCCCCTTCTGTCCCACACGCACGACACGCACACGCACTCACGCACCATCTTTTGCACAAGCTCGTTGCCCGGTGCACCGCCAAGCTGGATGGCCATCATGTACAGGAACATCACAGCCTAAACAGCATGCAGATTGCATGTGTGGTGGTCGAGGTGAGTGAGGTGAGTGAGGTGAGTGAGGTGAGTGAGGTGAGTGAGGTGAGTGAGGTGAGTGAGGTGAGTGAGGTGAGTGAGGTGAGTGAGGTGTGTGTGTGTGTGTGTGTGTGTGTGTGTGTGTGTGTGTGTGTGTGTGTGTGTGTGTGTGTGTGGAAGAGAGAGTGCGTGGAAGAGTGTGTACACATATTGACGAGCATTGCCACATGTCCACGCGCAAGAAAGCATACAGGCCACGCTCCTCGACGCGCTCACTCACCCAGAAGAGGGCCTTCTGGCCCCATCCAATCTCCATGGCGTGTGTGTGTGTATGTGTGTGTGTGTGTGTGTGTGTGTGTGTGTGTGTGTGTGTGTGTGTGTGTGTGTGTGTGTGTGTGTGTTGTGTGGAAGAACAAGAAGAAGACGAAGAAGAAGAACAAGAAGAAGAGGGAAAAACACACACGCACACGCAATCCAGCACAACAACGCCAAACACTGACCACACACCCCCCCCACACCACACCACAACAACGATCCACCACCCTCTCGTGATGGAACTGGACGGTAGGAGGCCTGTGTGCACTCGCTTGCCGTGTACGCTCGCTCACTCGCTTGCTTGCTTGCTTGCTGTGTGATGATGTTGTGACCTGTTTAACTTGGCCCCTCTCCGCCATGTCCATCACCCATGCACCACCCGTTTGCCACTGGCTGTACGTGCACTGACATGCCTCTCGTTCCCTCACCTCACCGTCGCTCCGTTCGCGGCGTTGCGCATCATGCAGAGGAAGAGCGGCAGGCCATCGATACGATGGCAGAGTTCGTGGCGCGGAACGGCCCCACGTTTGAGGCCATGACCCGCGCCAAGCAGCGCCACAACACAAAGCTCGCCTTCCTGTATCAGGGCCACAAGCACCACGGCTACTACCGCGCCAAGGTTGCGGAGCTGAAGATGGCCGAGGCAGCCGCGCTCAAGACACACAAGGCCGCCGGCAGCGCCGAGGCAACCAAGATTGCACACTTCAAGGCACAGCTCCTCAAGCGCGTCATGGACACGGGCACCAAGGCACACATCAAGGTGCTGCTGTGTTGCTGCTGTGGCACTGGTGTTGCGGATTGTGTTGTGTTGAGTGTGTGCTGAGCCATGTGGAGCCGTGCTGCGCTGTGTCTGCCAACCTCTTTCATCGCATCACACTCCCCACCCAGCACTTCTCCTCATCCAAACATGGGCCCTTGCCCATCCTGACATGGTGCTCGCCACCGCACCCCCACCCCACTCCAGGAGGCGACCTTCTGGAGCATTGAGCAGCGGTTCTCGACCAAAGGCTTCTTCGAGCTCGTGCTCGCTCTGCAGCAGCGCGCCCTCTCTGCAGAGGAGCCGGTACGATGCACTGATGATATGGAGGTGCCCCGAGTTGGGGGCGGCTGATGGTGATGGTGGTGGCTGCAGGAATGCAGGCAGCGCGAAGGTGTAGCAATATGACCTGCGCATGTCACTCATTGCGCGCGTATGTGTGGGTGTGGTTGACAGGAGAAACGGATACGCTGCCTGCTGCTCGCCGCCAACATGCTGTATCACGGGTGTGTAGTGGTAGTGGTAGTTGGTTGTTGTTGTTGTTTGTTTGCGGGTTGTGCGTGAAATGCTGTGTTCATGCCACTCCTGAAGGTGTGCTGCGACACTGCTCTGGCATTGCAACGCCACTCACCACTGTAACCACACACACCGGCACCGACGCTGCAGGACGCGTCTTCGTGTGCACGACCTCGTGTCGCCGCTGCAGACCGCCATGCCCGCCCTCTGCTTCTCCGTCATCTCCACCGGCGACGATGGCAAACACGTCGTCGATCAGGTGTCGCTCAATGTATTTTGTGGACGTCTGTGTGTGCGTATATGTGTGTGTGTGTGTGTGTGTGTGTGTGTGTGATAGTGTGTGTGTGTGTGTGTGATAGTGTGTGTGTGTGTGTGTGTGTTCACGTGTGTGTGCGTGTATGTCAAGCGTATGAAGCTACGATGTTCCCCAATCTGCCAGCCGACGCACCCCTTCTCACATCCCAATCACCACTTCCCCCATCACCCCCCCCCCCCAATTCCAACCGCCCCCTCCAGCTGCTGCGGGTGTGGGCGGGCGACGCGGTGTTCCCAGCGCCGCTGATGTCATCACTAGAGAGCACGTGCGCCGGCCGCGTGCCGCCACGACCGCTGCTCTCCGACCTTCCGCCCGCTCGCGACGAGGACGCCCCGCTGGTGATGATGATGATGTGATGAGGGGGAGGGGGGGGGGTCCCGTGTTTCTGTGTTCTTCGTGATCAATTGACACGCACACCCATCCCCCCACCAAAACCCACACCCACACCCACACACCCACACACACACACACCACCACCACACACACACACACACACACACACACACACACACACACACACACACACACACACACACACACAC
>NW_004754907.1:828385-833385 GCF_000188695.1 Salpingoeca rosetta | reverse complement strand
CGTGGAAGGTGAGGTCGAACAGGTGGCGGAACACCAGCAGCGACTCCAAGTACCGCTCGTTCACGGCAACCAGGTGGTACGTTGCGACGATGGCGTGCGCCTGCGAAGCACTGCCGTCCGACGCATTCACGCGCAGGCCACACGGCGCGAGGTACTCCGCTGCGGACGTCCGGTGCGCCGCCAGATATGCCAGCTTGAACTCGTCCGAGGAGCGATCAACGTCCTTGGGGAACTGAGACTCCACGCCGCGGCAGTTGCTGCGGGTGAGGCAAAAGTGGTAGAACGCAGACAGGACTGCCGCCTGCGGCTCGCGCACGAGCGAGATGCGCAGCCAGGGGTGCTTTGGGCCAAATCTGTTCACGCGCATGAAGATGTTGCAGGCGCTGTAGTGGTACACGGAGTAGAAGGGTTCGCGCGCGATGGACGTCGTTGGGATGACAATCTGCTTGTTGTAGGTCCGCTTCATGCCCAGCATGAGGCCGCTCATCGTGGTCCCGCCAACCTTGAAGTACCTCACAAAGGCAATGCTCGCGTTGTTGAACGCATGCGCTTCTTGTCCACCCAGCCCCACCACCGCCAGCAACACCACCGCCACCGCCAACACCATCATCGTCATCGTCATCGCCACTGCCATGCACTCAGATTGCCAGGTCCACCTCAACCGCCAGCCATGAGATGCTGGACAATAAATAGTACAAGGTCTTATATATAGGCCAAACCAGGCACAAGGCAGACATGCACGGCAACACAGAACGGGTGACAGACACAGACAGGGCGACATACACAGACACACACACAGGCAGATACACACACACACAGATCGACAGACAGAGCGACAGATACAGACACACAGACACACACATGAGAGCTCAAGTCAATCGCTGTCATCGTCGCTGCTGTCGTCTGGGATGGAGATCTTCGCTCGCTTGAAGGGGTCGTCATCGTCCTTCACAGCAGCAGCAGCAAAGGCCGCAGCGGTGCTGCTTGCGTCTCTTCCTGCTTTCCTGCGCACATATGTACACATTGTCATTGAAGAGAGAGGATTGAGTACACGGGATTGGAGGATAGTAATGGTGGCAAGACGCATAGACATACACGAGTACAGAAACACACACGCCCTCATGCTTGCGCATGCACCACCGGGGAACTGACTTGCTCTCGTCCTTCGTCGGCTGAGCTTGTTGTTGTTGCTGCTGCTGTTGCTGTTGCTGTTGCTGCTGCTGCTGCTGCCTCTTCTCCTGTGCCCTTCGCTTCTTTGCTTGGCGCTTTCGTTTCCGCGTTGCTGCCAGCTTCTCTTTCTGCGAGGGAAGCATTGGGCGTGGGGGGTAGATGGGATGAAGTCAGTGAAGGCCGCAGAGATCGAGAGACACAGTGGCACACACATACACACACAGAAAGCGTGCACACACACACACACACACACACACACACACACACACACACACACACACACACACACACACACACGCTCGCACTGACACACACACACACTCACGTAAGCATCCACAACGCACTGTGTATACCTTGGCCTTTCTCTCTTCATAGATCTGCTCGAGTGGATCGAGGTGTGCCTTTGATGCGATCGCTGGGGTTGGTGGGGCAGGTGTCCGGCTCTCCACCGCAACTATTGGTACTGGCGTGGATGCAGCTTTGTGGGACAGCGTGACCGCCTTGCCCTTTCTCCCCTTTGCGGAGCTGACGCCTTCATCGTCGCTGTCAGACACAACATCCTCCACTGAAACACAAGCGGGAAGGAGAGGGTGACATAGGGGGGGGGGGTTGTTGCCAGACGTGAAAACGGGTTTGTGAATGGGTGTGAGGACATGGGTGCGCGCACGGGATGCAAACGCGCAATGTATCGAAGAGCAGACAGACAGACACCCCCGACACCCCCGACACCCCCGAGGGGGGGCACACGACAGACACACACACGCACACTCACACACGGCACACTCACACACAGACAGACAGACAGACAGACAGACAGACACACACACACAGACACTTACTTGCGATGGCTAGTAGCGCATCTGTTCGGCTCCCTTCGCTTATCTTTACAAACTTAGAGCGCGTGCGTTAGGACTAAGACTCGAACCTCTATCGGTACTTCCGCTCCTAGCTTTTTAAGCAGCCCTACATACCGTAAATAGATCTGCTTTCTGGATCAAGAATCTGCTTCACGGCACACTCACACACAGACAGACAGACAGACAGACAGACAGACACACACACACAGACACACGCACACGCACGCACACACACACACACACACACACACAGACACACGCACACGCACACACACTGGCACACTCACACACACTCGCACTCACCAACACACTTACGGTCTTCTTCCTCGGAGAGCTCGCCTGACTGCCGTGCCTTGCGAAGGCCCTTCTTGATGCTCTTAGTGAGCGCAGATGCATGTGAGGTCTGCTGCGCACGACTGGGTTTTGCACCGAGTCCAAGTCTGTGGGTTCGTCCAACGCCCCGCTCAACCGCGTTGTGCTGCTGGTTGTTCCCCTCGCTTGCACGTGCGTTCTCAGCTTGACGTGTGCCAGCTCGCCTCTTTCCCTGTTCCCCTTGCCGTGTTAAGAGTTGCTGCTGCTGTGTCTGTTGCTGCTGTGCCTGCTGCTTCGGTTCCTTGCCTGACCCTGATGCCTTCATGCGGTCCAGGAACTTGCGAGCGAACACAGAGCTCGCGGTTGACACATTCACCTCCATCCTCTTGCTTGCTTGTCTGCTGCCGTGTTCGTTGTCCTTCCACCGCGAAAGAAAATTCGCACATGTGCACGCTGTACCTTGTGTGTGTGTGTGTGTGCTTGAGTGTGTATGTGTGTGTGTGCGTGTGTGCGTGTGTGTTCGTGTGTGTGTGTGTGTGTGTGTGTGTGTGTGTGTGTGTGTGTATGTGTGTGTGTGTGTGTGCGTGTGCCGTCTTTGTCCACCCTCAGTCGTTGTGCTTCGTGCTTGCTTCACTCATGTCAAAGCTTGCTTGTTCAATATGTCATCACGCTGTCATGCGCGCTCATCCACACTCACACACACACAGACACACACACACAGAATACACACGTGCGCACACAGGCAGAGCACTGCCTCACTGATGTTGCTGATACATAGATATATGCGTTATGTACACCACAACCTCACAAGCACATGGACATTCAGATTGCTTCCTCGTGCTCTATCTCCCCCTTGCCCCCCCCCAACACATCACAACTACAACCCCCACCACGCCCACCCTCCCCCAGCATCACATCACATCACATCACATCACATCACCGCCGCCTGCGCTTGTCGTCGTTCTGAAAGGTCCACCTGTGCACGTGTTCCCACGTGCTCGTGTCGACCGGCGAGTGCTCCCGCCCTGCGTCGCGGTGCGGGATGACAATGTACGGAAAGGCCACGCGCACGGGCATGCCGCGGTCGCACAGGTAGCGCCAGGCGTGGTCAAACGGCTGGTTGGCGTGCGACGGGTTGCTCAGCCACGTCAGCAGCAGCTGCATCGCCCGCCGCTCAAGCACAAACGCAAACGTGTTCTCCACGCCCGAGTTGAAGTTGTAGCACATGGTGCCGGGCGTCCTGCGCATCTCCTCATCCGCCATCGCCCACCCGCCCGTGTGCGCGTCCACCCGTGGATATGTGCCGTTGCGGGCAATGGTTGCGCCGAGCAGCAGCGCGCCGCCCGATCCGGACGACAGGTAGCTGCCGCACCGCGGGTCCTGCAAGAGCGTGTCCAGCCGCTGCGCAAACACCGGCGACAGCACAACGTCGTCCTCCACCACCAGGTACAGCGCGTCGTTGTCGTCCGTGGCGCTGAAGACGCGGTGCAGCAGCAGCCGGTATGTCTCCCGCCGCCCAACGTCCCGCGCACTCAACGCATGCACCGCGCTCGATGGCGACGACGATGACGATGAAGACGTGCTGTTGCTCGACGCGCCCTTACCCTTGTCGGCGTGTGCACTTGATGATGCAGAGGAGGATGCGAGGTAGGAGGAGGACGTAAACGCCTGGTGTGTGGCCGTGTCGAGGTGGGCACCGTCAACCCCGTTGAACAGCGACGCCTTGATGCTGTGCGCCCGCAGCTCCTTGGCCATGGCCATCGCCCGCGCAACAGAGCCCTGGTCGTGCGCCAGGTGCAGCACAAACGCCTCCTGCAGCTTGCGCGGGCGGTGCGGGCGGCGCGGCGGGCACTCGCGCAGCACAAACCCAGATATCTCGTACTGCCGCGCGGGGTTGTACACGCACAGGTTGCGCAGCTGGGGCGGGGTGGGCCGCTGCTGCGTGGCCTTTGGGTTTGGGAAGAGCGGCAGGCGGTTGTAGAAGACGGCCTCGTGGAACACAACCATGTCGCGCTCCGTCTTGAGCGGGTGCGCAGACACGGTGTTGAACAGGGCGCTGTTGAGCGGGTGGTACAGCGGCAGCACGCTCTGCGCTTGCTCGTTCAGCGTCACCCCCGTGATGGCGCCGTCGCGAAAGTCCCAGTAGCGGTTCATAAACGACCAGCGAAACTGCTTGTGCACGTGGTCCATGCACGTCACGCCGCTGTGCTCCGTCACAAAGTAGGAGAAGGTGGTGTCGGAGTTGGGCAGCTTGGTGGCCTTGGCCTGCACGTCGCTCGGCACCGCCCCCAGCGTGTGGCGGCTGAGGATGTACGCGGGGCCCATGCAGTACGCAGGCAGGTCGCCGTCGCGCCCAGAGCCCACGCCACCGGCAAACAGCGGCCGCGTGGGCGGGTTCATGGCCAGCAGCACAAGCAGGTTGGGGATGTTGAGGTACGTGTCTGCGTCCACCTTGAGAAAGTAGTCGTAGGCGTCGAGCCACGTGGTGCGCGCGTGCTCCCACATGCACAGCACCTTGTCCACAGGCGGGTAGTCGTCGCTGCACTGCCGCAGATACACCATCATGTTCTCCTCCACCTCGGGCTCCCCGGAGCACGCCTGCTCGCGCGTGCCAGAGTCGCCCACCACGAAGCGCACCGTCACAAACTCGCGGCCGGGCAC
>NW_004754907.1:820885-823385 GCF_000188695.1 Salpingoeca rosetta | reverse complement strand
CCAGCGACGGCGGGGCAGGCCGTGGCGGGGACGGTGGTGGATGTGGCGCGGGTTGTTGGGCGGAAGGAGGCGGCGCAGCTGGAGGCGTTTGCGCTGGTGCCCGGTAACGACCAGTACGAGAAGTACCTGCGAGAGCTGGAGCAGGTGGAGAGGCAGGAGCAGGCAGCGGAGGAGGAGAGGAGGAGGCAGCAGCAGCGGGAGGAGGGGAAGGACGGGGAGGAGGAGCAACAGAAGAAGAAGAAGAAGCAACAGCAGGAGCAGCAGCAGCAGCAACACCAACCACAACCACAACAACGACAGGACCAACAGGGGCAGGGGAAACAAGGCGGAGGCAAGGGCAAGCAGGGCGGTGGCGGCGACCTTGCTGCTGCCCTCGCCAAAGCCGCCCTATCATCACCAAAGGGCAACGCCCGGGCAGCAGCTGACAGCACAACAGCGCCAGCCTCGTCAGCAACACCAGACGCAACACCAGGCGCAACACCATCGACCACCGGCACGAGCACGGCAGCAAACGTGAGCGGGCCTGTGTTTGAGACGGGCCTGGTGATGGGCGGCGATGCCATGCCATTTGACGACGACGACGACGGCGATGATGACTTTGGTGGCCCGATTCTCGGCGGGAGCGAGATGGTCATGCCGCCCGATGATGGTGGCGACGACGCGCACAGCCACGCAGCGACAAAGCCACCCGCAGCACCGATGGCGGTGGCGGCGGGCAACAAAGTGAGCAGCAGTGAGCAAGCAGCACAGTCAGCCGCCAAACCCAACATGAGCAGCAGCAACAGCAGCAACACCAACACCAACACCAACACCAGCAACACCAGCGCCACGCCAGGAGCAACGGCAGCAAAAGAGAGCGGCGGCAGCAGTAGTGGGGGCAAGGACGATGAGGACGTGCCTGTGATGCACGATGAGGCAGAGGACAAGCTGCTGAGGGGCGCGGATGCGGCGGCGCCACCGCAGCAGCAGTTGGGGGCGGCAGAGGAGCTGGTGCGGGAGTTTCGGCAGGACCTGGCCATGCAGCAGCAGCTCATGCGCAAGCAAAACGCATTCCACGACCACCACGTGCCGGCCCCGCTCACCAGACCCAGATCACACACCCAGCAGGTGCGACTGTGTGTGTGTGTGTGCGTATATGTGTGTGTGTGTGTGTGGTGTGTGTGCGTGCGTGTGTGTGTGTGTGTGTGTGGTGTGTGCGCGCGCGCGTGTGTGTGTGGTGTGTGCGCCCTTAAAGGGGGTGTGTGTGGTGACGCATGGTTGTCTTCCTTTCCTCGCACCCTCCCTCCTCCCCCTTCTTTTTCACCTCCTCCTCATCACCACCACTCCCCTTCCCTGTTCAGCCGTGTGCTGTGCCTGACGATCTGCTGACGGCGTACTGCGCCATGGCGGACGAGGAAGCGAACATCCTGCACCCGGAGCTGGGCACGCTGTGCGCCTTTAGCGTGGCGGCGGTGGCCTGGGCGCTTGGCGAGGACCACTTTGGCCGCATCGCCGACACCGTTGCCGCTCTCCAGCAGTCGCACGACGTATGTGCAGTGGTGCTGGTGTTGCTTGGTGCAGTGGTATTCTTGAAGTGGCAATTTTGTTCGTGTGTCCTCTGTGCATGGGCGTTTGCTGTGCTTGTGGACTGCCACTAGCACACCGGCCCTTCACCACTGTCACTCTGGCCACCAACCCATTCATTGTCTTCACCTCCCCACTCTTCCCCCCCCCGGCACCATGTTTGTTAGTGGAGCGTGAGGAGCACGCTGGCTGCGTGCATCCACGACATTGCGCGGATCGTTGGGCGCGACGCAGCGCAGGAGCACCTCTTCCCGCTCTACGACGAGCTCATGCAGGACTGGACACAGGTAATGCACACACTCACATGCACACACACATGCACACACACACACACGTGCACAACACACATGCACACGCGCACACACACGCACACACATGCACACACATGCACACACACACAGCACATACGCGTGCACAGTGCACGGCCGCTGACGCACGTATCATTCCCACATCCTCCCCACCTCACCACCACCTCACGACTTCATCACCCCCCCCCCCAACCACCACCAACGCAATCCCCATTACCCCTTCTCTTTTTTTTTTTTTTTTTTTTTTTTTTTTTTTTTTTGCACGGCAGGTCCGGGATGCGCTTGTGCCGCACCTCGTGCACTTTTTTGGCGTTCTCTCGGTCGAGCACCGCACCCGCCTCCTCCCGCTGATTCCAGACCTCATCGAGGTGACGGTGCCGGCGTGGCGTGTCGTGGATTGTGGCATGTATTGTGTTGTGTTGAGTTGTGTTGTGCTGTGTCATGGATTGTTTTGTGTCATGGATTGTACTGTGTCAGGTACCGTTGCGCACTTTGTGCATGCGCTTGTGGATCCTTCAGGCATCAGCACCTCGCTTCTCTTTTTTGCTGCCATCGGCTCACCCCCACATTCATTCACCTCTTCCAACCGCAACCACCACCAACGCAACCACCACCCTGACCACTAGTCT
>NW_004754907.1:805885-815885 GCF_000188695.1 Salpingoeca rosetta | reverse complement strand
TGTACGAAGACAACCACCTCCTCGACGCCACCCCCAACAAACACCCTGACAACCACACCTTCAGGGACCTTGCTGTGACGCCCGGCAGCGACGAGGCGTGGAACTTCAGCACACACGTAGATGAGCCACCGCTGGCCCTCGACACGAAGCCGCTCAACTCCCCCGCGCATGTGTTCCGGGACCTGCGCAACCCGGAGGTGCCGTTCAAGTTGACGCCGCGTGTTGATCGCTCGTCGCCCGCACTCGACACCACGCCCGCACCCGTGCACCCGGACAACGTCACGTTCAGAGACGTCTCCCTGGTCAGTTGGTTGATAATTGCGGTTGGTGGTTACGGTGATTGTGTTGAGTGGCGGTTGGTGACTGGTGCTTGTTCTTCTCGTTGAACCGATGTTGTTACCCACAGCTCGACTGTCACCCTGCCCTTCCGTCTCTTTCCTCAACTCACCACTCGCTCGTTGCTTCCGGTTGCGCCTTCGTCTCATGTCGCGTATCCATATTCGTTCAATTCTGGTTCTCCTCTCCCTTCTCGTTGACAGGACCGCCAGTGGAACATCTCACGCGACCGCTCCGAGAGCCCCATTGTGCTGCAGAAGCCAATCTACCTCAAGGAAAGCGTCGACAAGGTGCGTGCCTGTGCATGCATACTCTTGAGAGAGAGGAAAGGGTGTGCGTGTGTGTGTGCGTGTGTGCTGTATATGTGTGCGTGTTGTGTGTGTGTGTGTGTGTGCGTGCTGTATATGTGTGCGTGTTGTGTGTGTGTGTGCGTGTATGTGCGTGCACGTGCCTTTGCACTGTCGTCATGTGTCTGTTTTTATACCCCAAGCAATTCGCTTACGAAAATCTCACCTCATCTTCCTCCGTCTGCGTGTGGCGCTGCACCTCTTCTCTGCCTCCCTCCCTCCAACATACACCCGCTGACCACTGCACGGGCCAGTTTGCGTTCCGCGATGTTGTGTACGGCGGCTGGAACGGCTCTCCTCGCTCGTCCTCGTCAGCACAGGCGGTGAGCACCCACCACCACGTGTATGTGTGGCACTGTAGACCTTTGGTGATGTTTGATGCTGGTCACCATCACTCTGCTCTTTGCTACCATCACTGTTCTCAGCCATCACCATTCACTCACGACAACACCCCCACTCATCCTTGCACCAATCCCCCACCCCCACCAGCGCCCCTTGTCGTCGGCCGGCGGCAGCGAGCATGATCTGTTTGCCACGCGTGCGCGCAAGCACATCTTTCGCAGCATCAACCCGTCCCCGCTTGGGTGGAACGCCAGCACCCGCCCCGTGCCCATCAAGGGTCCCCAGAGCCTTGGTGCAGCCGAAGCAGAGGCCGTGCGCCTCCTCAAGCCATCGTCGGTGCGTTCCTCCGTATGTGTCTCTTGTGTGTGTGTGTGTCTTGTGTTTGTGTGTGTGTGTGTGTGTGTGTGTGTGTGTGTGTGTGTGTGTGTGTGTGTGTGTGTGTGTGTGTGGCGTTTCCTCGAATTTGTGTCTGTCAAGAACCCACCTCATGCCGTGTGCTCACGTGCTCACCAACTTGTCTTGCGTTCCCATGTGTTCCATGTGTGTGTATGTGTGTGAATACAGCGCCCATCGTCGCGTGGTGGCCACCGTCGCCGCACCTCCCTCAGCCCGCGCACAGGCACCCCAACTTCCTTCAGGTGCAGATGCCATGCCCACGATTGGCTTTTGTGTTTAATTGACACACACATACACACACATATACACACACATGCACACACATGCACATGCACATGCGTCTTGGCTCTCACAGCATACTGCTTCCCCCTTCAACGCGGCAAATCCGTGCTCACACAACAACAACAACAACAACGACAACAACAACAACAACAACAACAACACCAACAACAACAACAACAACAACAACATCAACATCAACATCAACAACATCAACATCAACATCAACATCAACATCAACATCAACATCAACATCAACATCAAACATCGCCATTCCACCATGCCTTGCCAGGCGCCGTGCCCCGCGCCCCCGTGGGCGCTCGCCAACAGCTGGCCGCGGGCCTTCATCGTCGGCGTCGTCGTCGTATTCCATGGTGGCAGCCAAGAGCGCATCGCCCATGTTGCGGAAGAAGCAGATGGCAGCACAGGCGAGCAGGGCCAGCGGTGTGCCCAAGGCGGGACGGCAGCAGGCCGTGGCCACGAAGAAGGCGAAGAAGGCTGCAAACACAAAGTCTGGCAAGAAGAAGACACAGAAGAAGGTGAAGAAGGGAGCAGCAAAGGCGCAGCTGGAGGGTGAGGACGTGCAGCCATCCCAGACGGCCGCTGCCGCTGCCGCAACCACAACCGGCACAGAGCAGGAAGAGATGGATGTGGAGCAGGACACCGCTGCTGGCGCTGTGTCTGATGCTGAGCACGAAGCAGAGGAAGAGGTGGAGAGATCTGACATTGAGATCACCCTGGCAGATGAAGATGAAGATGAAGATGAAGAGGCGAGTGAGGAGGAGGAGGAAAAGGCCGATGGCGCTGTGGCGATGGGGCCGCTCGTGGTGGAAGGCGGCACTAGCAGCGGGGAGGAAGAAGACGACGAGGAGCTGGTCACTGTTGAGGAGGAGGCGGAGGACGAAGAGGCTGTGACGGCAGCTGCCACAGAGCAGCAGCAGGAGGAAGAGGAGGCGGAGGAAAAGCAAGCTGTGGCTGCTGAAACCGTGGCAGAAGACAAGGAAGAGAAGGAGGAGGAAGAGAAGAAGGAGGAAGAGAAGGCACCGCCAGCCGTGACCGTGACGACTGGAAGCGGTGCAGCGGCGGTGATTTCCGAGACGAACCCCTTCTTTGCGGCGCTGAGCGGTCTGGAGGAAGAGAGCACCGCTGATGGCACCACCGCCACCAGCGACAATGCCGGGGACGCCACAGCTGCCCGCACCAACGTGTACGCCACCAGCAAAGATGATGCCGATGAGGAAGAGGAGGAGGAGGAAGAGGAGGAAGAGGAGGAAGACGATGAGCTTGATTTGGTTGAGGTTGATGTGGAGCTGGATGAAGGCAGCGATGAGGACGATGCAGCCATGTTTGACGACCTGACGCAGGTGGATGCCGGCAAGGGGGACGTGGATCTCTCGTTTGAGGCGGACAGGCAGCACGTGTACCGCATCGACAATGATGTGGTGGCGGAGGAGGAGGAGGAGCGAGAAGAGGCAAGCAAGGAGGACAAGGGTGACGAGCAACAGGAACAGCAGGAGAACCGAGTGTCCACTGAAGACGGTGCTGATGTGAAGCAACAGGGCGATGAGGGGCACGACGACAAGCGCGGTGAGGAGAGCAAGCCCGCCACTGCCGCTGCCGCCGCCTCAGACGGCGCTGATGGCGACGACGACGATGATACACAGCAGCCCGCGGGCCGCATTGGTGTTGCTGTTGACGCAGCCGACAACGACAAAACAGCGACCACGCCCACTGCCGCGGCAGATGGCAGCGCAGCCCCGCAGTCGCCGGCGGTCGATGGTGGCAGCACCAACGGGTCGCTCGCAGACTACGACCACAGCATTGTGGAGCAGCGAAGCCTGCTTGACGTGCTCACGGAGGGCGATGTTGGCGCCAGTGACGGTGATGGCGAGCTGGCTGGCGACGACGACACGGCCGCGCACGGGCGTGACAGCGGGGACATGTTCCCGCCAGAGGAGGATGACGAGGGCGATGTGCTGGCGCTGCTCTCTGCACACACGACGCCGCGCCGCCGCACCCGTCGCAACCGCGACACGACCGCTACTGGTGGCGGTGCTGGGGGCAAGCGCCGCAACGACAGCGAGGTGTCGGCCTACTCTGTTGACGGCAGCCTGCACGGCGACGGCAACGAGGGGGATGACGTCCCCAGCGAGTTTGCAGCGACACGCGCACAGGCGCTGTCGGAGGTGGCGGACGAGATGCTGGCGCGGCCGGAGCAGCAGGCGGCACTGCAGCGGCGGGAGCAGCAGCAGGAGGAGGAGAGGAAGAAGCGCGAATCCCAGCTGCTGTCTGCCGACGGTCATGACGATGGAAAGGAGGAAGAAGCCGCAAAGGAGGGCGAGGGTGCACCCGGCGACGACGAGGAGAGCAAGGTGCCAGAGCAGGCGTCCGCTGCCCCTCAGCAGCAAGAGCAGCAGCAGCAAAAGGAGGAAGAAGGTGCTGAAGACAAGCAGCGTGACCAGCAGTTTGCTGTTGCTGCCCTGCACTCTGCTGTGAAGCATGATGATGCATCTGCTGCTACTGCGGAGGCTGCTCGCGCCCGCTCCCGCCGTAAGGGCCGTCTTCGTCGCCTCGCTGGCCGCATCTTCGGCCGCAAGGTCAGGGTGTGGGTTATGTGCGTGTGTGTGTGTGTGTGTGTGTGTGTGTGTGTGTGTGTGTGTGTGTGTGTGTGTGTGTGTGTGTGTTACAGGTGTAGCGTCCACTTTTTGTTGTTGTTGTTGTGCGCTCACGCTTCCGCTCCAACCTTTCACGTTCACACGACAGAAGCGCGATCACAAGAAGGACGAGGCAGACGTTGATGATGATGATGGTGATGATGACGGCGAGGAAGATGTTGGCGTGGATGACAAGGACACCGCCGCCACCGCGCTCGCCACCGATACCACCGCTGAGACGAAGGAGCAACAAGACACGCCCGCCAAACAGATGCCCTTCCCAACAGAGGTACAGGCACTGTGTGTGTGTGTGTGTGTGTGTGTGTGTGTGTGTGTGTGTGTGTGTGTGTGTGTGTGTGTGTGTGTGTGACACCAGAGAGGGGTCGTAACTTCCTTCTTTTTTTTGGCGTTTCTCTCCCCCTCGTCAAACCTCGCGTGCTTGCCCCCCCCCCTCTCTGCTCACCCCGTCCCTGCCCACCTTCCACTCGTCACTTGCCCTCGACAACAGCCGTTTGATTTCGAAGTGGTGATTACGCGCACGGATGACAAGCAGCCGCTTGGCATGCGCATCGGAACTCCAAAGCGCAGGACAGGTGGGCTGCTCTGTTTTGCTGTGTTGCATGTGTGTTGTTATTGCTTGGTGTGTGTTTTGTGTGTTGTTACTGCTCAGCGTGTGGTGTGTGCTGTGAACGTGAGGGGTGTGTTTTGTGCCAATGGTGTTACTGACGAAAGCCACGCCCTGTTCCTTGATTCATCTTTCGACCGTCTCACGCTGCTTACCGCTTGCTTGTGCGCGTGCGACTGTGCGCAGATGCGAGTGGCGCTGTTCAGGACCACTACCCAAAGGTGTCGCTTCTTGAAATGAACGGCCCCGTTGCGTCGACGGGTAAAGTGCTTGTTGGCGACCGTATCGTCTCCCTCAATGGGGAGTCCATGCTCAACCTCTCCCACACCGCCGCCATCTCCAAGTTCAAGAGCGCCGGCACGGAGATGCGCATTGTCTTCCGCCGCGACCCATCTGTTGCCATGCAGTCGCACCTTGTTGCCGCTTCCATGGGCGCCTTCACCGTCGCCACCGCACCGGCAACTGCAACCACCGCAAACGCTGGCGCCAACGCCGACACCACCGCTGCTGCCTCGTCATCATCATCATCATCCACCCCACAGCCTGCCAACGCTGCGACCCCTGCGATTACAGCCGCCGCCAGCGGCAACTCAACAACAGCATCGCCGACCACAGCCGCAGCAGCAGCAACAAGGACGACGGGTGGCGAGGATGCGTCGCCGTCCACCCCGCGCTCCCGGCGCCGGCTGTTCAAGATGTTTGGTGGCAAGAAGGGCAGCAAGAGCCCCGCGGCACCCGCAGATGCAACACCGTCGTCATCGTCGTCGTCGTCTGTCAAGCATCTCAATCGCGATGGCCAGCACCAGCCCAACGGGAGCGGGTCAACGGATCTTTCGCGTCTGCGTGCGATTGCTGGTGAGGGCGACGGTGCCACTGCTGCTGCTGATTCTCCAAAGTCGAAACGCCGTGGCCTCTTTGGACGCAAGCGCAAGTAGAATGGATGCAGTGGGTTCGCATGTGGGATGTGTGGCGTGGTATGTGGGATGGGAGGTTTGGATTGGACTGGACTTAGTGGCACTGTGTCGTGCGATGCGGCTGATGTGGCGATGGTTTCGTTGAATTTGGTGCCAAGCTTCTTCTTGTGGTTTAGCGGTTGGTTTTTTAGGGCTGCCGTGTGCGTGCTTGACAGAATGCACAAGGGATGGATGGATGGATAGTGTTTTGTTGGTTTCTTATTCACACACGCACGCGTGTGTGTACGTGCGCGTGTGTACGAGTCTCACGTGCGTGCATTCAACTGTCTTCGCCCATTGTCTTCCTTTCTTTAACCGGAACATGTTTGATCCATTGTGTGCGTGTGTGTGTATATGTGTGTGTGTGTGTGTGTGGTTGCGGTGTGACCGCAGAAAGTGAAACGTGATCAGCAGAACAGTTCTTTTCCTGGCGTCAGACATCAAAAAGTCGAGAATATGATGAGGGTTCAAACAACGACAATTAGTGAAGGTTACACGATAACGAAAGCAAGCAAGTGAGGTGTGACATGATTAAAAGAAAAAGATGCAGGAAAACACATGTGTGCTGTGGTGAGATGAATAACGCGGGGGAAAGGAAATGGGGAAACAAGGAAGGAGAATGACCAACGGCAACACAGCAGAGGTGAAATTGAAACACAGCACACACACACACACACACCACACACACACACACACACCACACACCACACACACACACACACAACACACACACACACACAACACACACAACACAGCACACACAACACACACACACACAACACAACACAACACAACACAACACACACACACACACCAAAAGTGCTGGGTGCGTCACGAGGCCAACGCGGCGAAAATAGCAATGACAATAGCAAAGGCGCCAAACGCCACAGCCAGGATGAGCAGCCGACGCAACACACGCGACTGCGATGCCAGCGATGACGATGATGCTGACGACAGTGCATGGCGCGTCCTAGACGACCGCTGCCGAGGCTGTGACGTACGAGCAGGTGATGCAGAGCCCACCACGGACGGCTGTGGTGACGATGATGTTGACGATGACGGGATGGTTGGAAGCGGTGGTGCTGTTGCCGACTGCCCCCGACGCCGCCTCTTCCATGCGATGCCTGTAGACGACGATGGCGGTGACGATGTCGAGGTTGGCGCCGACGATGATGATGCTGGTTTGGATTTGGACTGGTGCCTGGCGTTTGGTGCTGCATGAAGGACAGCAAGCTGGCCCGCACTCAACAGCCGCGAGGATTTGAACTGCGATGAACGCCTGTGCCGCTGCTGCTGCCGCCGTCGCTGTTGCTGCTGCTGCTGGCGGAAGGGTTGATATGACTGCGCGGAGAAGTGGGAGGCGGTTGATGTGTCTGATGTGTTCGACTTGTACGTGCGTGTGGATGCATTTGACACAACGCGTCCACGCTGGCGAAGGGGAGGCGCTGATGCAGCCACTGACGGGAGCGACGCTGTCGGTGGCGGCAGGCCCGCGTTCCATAGCGCACGCTGGCGCTGGGCGGCAGCAGCAGACGATGACGAGGACGACGATGCTGTGGATGATGTTGGCGACAGTTTCTTGGTCGTTGCCGTGCCTTCGGAGAGGTTGGTCACACTCTGGCTGTGGAGGCGGTGTTGCTGCTGCGCTTCCACAGCCCATGGCGTTGTCGACAGCAGCTGTGGCGGGCCAGTGCTGTTGGTGATGCTGTTGCTGTTGGTGTTGTTGTGCTCGTAGTTGGTGGCGTCGTTTGTGTGAGTGGCACTGCTACCGAGAGCGTCCACGTTGAGGGTGGAGCAGGAGCGAGCAAGGCTGATGGCCGATGCGTGGAGGGCAACCGGTGACAGCCGTCCAAGCTGCACTGCATCCAGTTGAAGGTCGCTCAAAGACATGTCCGACATGAATGAGGGCTGCCCACTCACCCGCGCAGCATGCATCGTGTCCCTGCTCATCACAAACAGCAGTAGAAAAAAGCGGGGAGGGATTAGGATGAGCAACGCATGCAAAGAGGACATCATCTTACACATCCACAGTAAGCAAACACGCACACACACACACACACAACCACACACACACACACACACACCGCACACACACACACACACACACACACACACACACACACACACACACACACACACACACACACACACACACACACACACACACACACACACACACACACATGCATGTCGCATGCACACACACACACACGCACGCACGCACGCACACGCACACATACATACACACATGCACGCCCACACATGCATAACGCGACGTACTCCGCTCTGACTCGACGCCGAGGCCTGCGCGCTTTCCAAGGCGCCACATGCCGATATACTCCACCATGCGACCGCCATCACCCCAGGTCTGCTTGCCGAGCTTGTCCTTCTGCCCCTGTGTCCAGTCGCCGGCATACACGTTGCGGCGGCAGCTGCACCACACGCCGAGACCGTCGGACTGCCCCTGCGTCCACTCGCCAGCGTACCACGAGCCATCGCTCCACAGGTACACGCCAAGCCCGTTCTGCTCGCAGGCAGAAAGGTCATGGCGAGGGTGGGGGGTAATTGCAGTCAACTTCAATGCGAGGAACAGGCAGCCATGCAGATCGGAACATGGGCAGACGGGCAGATTGACATGGGCAGACTAACACAACACACACGTATGCAAAATACACACAACGAACACACACGAACATACAGCACACTCACACACGAACACATACATGCATGCGCACCTCCTTGCCGTGGCTCCATTGGCCGCAATAGAGCCAGCCCTCAGGAGACCGCTTCACGCCAACCCCGTGTGCAACGCTGTTGTCAATCTCACCCGTGTACCTGCCACACCAAAATGGAACAGCAACGGGTGAGTTCAGGGCATTCGCACAAGATAGTGTCACCAACGTGAAATGCCGCCAACTAAGCATCATGTGTGAGGAGGTTGCAACGCTTGACGCAGGAGACTCACGCGCAGCCATCTGGCCAGTCGACGTGGGCAATGTCCAGGTGTGTGTTGATGCCGAAGATGCCTGGGAGGGCGCCGTCATCGTCCTCTTCCGCTGTTTCCCTGGACGTGCTCAGGGACCGCCGGAACGGCAGCGATGCCTGCTCGTGATGGAAGCTGGACGCCCGCCGAATCAACACTTTCATCACAACACGGCGACGGAGGGTGAAGTGTGTGTGTGTGTGTGTGTGTGTGTGTGTGTGTGTGTGTGTGTGTGTGTGTGTGTGCGTGTGAATGTGTGTGAAAGTGAGGTGTGATCGTGCGATGAGTGCAGGTGCAGCTCATATGCCGGCCAAACTGTCTGCCGACCACCGTGACCAACGCGAGAAGGATAGCGCAAATCCCCCTCTCCTGTATCCAAAGTCCACAACTCGATCGCGTGCGGGGTTGACCTACAAGGTTTCGACGGGCTTGCCATGATGAGCGGCGAATAAAAGGCGGGCAAGCAAGCAGCAAGGCGGGAGAATGAGCTCCTCCTCTCCCCGCTCTCTGCCTCGCTTGGAGTCCGCGCTCCTGTCGCTGGTTGCTGGTTGGTTGCTGGTTGGTGCGCTGTTGTGGACACTTCCGCAACCAAGGAAGCGAGGGAGGGGGAAGGTGAAGAGTGTTGGCTGGGGCGTGGTATGCAAGCAACCACCGCTTGCGTTTGATTGGTCGTTGTTGATTGGTGGTGTTGTTGTGTAGGACAGCAGCAGTCAAACGTGTGCGAAAAAAGCAAAACTCGCACGTCCCGTCAGGGTCGACTGAATTCAGCCTTGATTGAAGTCAGTTGCCACAGTTGACGAGTCAGTGGAGAGGTGGAGAAAGCGAAAGAGAGTTGCTTCAACCACACACACACACACACACACATACACACACACACACACACACACACACACACACACACACACACACACACACACACACACACACACACACACACACACACACACACACCACACACGCGCACACCCCAAGATACTAGGGGTGTGAGGGGCGCCGAGGCGGTGGAGGCATGGGGGGAACTGCCCCCTTCTCACGCTACAACCAGGACTTTGAACATGCGTGTCACCCGGGGGGGGGGGGGGGGG
>NW_004754907.1:797371-798802 GCF_000188695.1 Salpingoeca rosetta | reverse complement strand
CGTCATCATCATCATCATCATCATCATCATCATCATCATCATCATCATCATCATCATCATCATCATCATCATCATCATCATCATCATCATCATCATCATCATCATCATCATCATCATCTTGAGCAGCAGCAGCAGCATCGTCAAAACCTATCTCCCCCCCCCCCCCAATTTGCACCTTCTCTCGTGTTGTCATCGTACTGTCGAGCTTCTGCTGCTCAATGTAGGACAATTGCCTATTTCGTTACGCACATCATCGCAACATGAATTGTGCACGCCATGTGCTTGCTTCGGGCGCTGTCGTTACTTCCCTTGCGTGCTTTGCACAGACTGGCTTGTTTATTTCTTTCTTTGTGTCCACTTTGGCAATCTCATGTGCACCACTGCTGCGAGTAAGCAAGTGAAGCGACTGTATCGGTACAAAGTACACAAACACAAAGACACGCGTGTACACGTATAACACTTGCACCATGTTACATCAAAAGCCACAAACTCGTTTGCTTCGTTGCTTTTGCGAATCCACTCCCCGCCACCTACACA
The DNA here is from genome assembly GCF_000188695.1 of Salpingoeca rosetta. Taxonomy (NCBI): domain Eukaryota; class Choanoflagellata; order Craspedida; family Salpingoecidae; genus Salpingoeca; species Salpingoeca rosetta. The sequence continues at coordinate 798,265 of NW_004754907.1, read as the reverse complement.
CAGGAAGCAGTAGTCACCAGCATCAATCACTTCCCTGCTCTTCCTCATCCCCGCTTGCTTCTGCTGCTGCTGTTTCGTCTACTGCCTTGCTGTCGCCACCACCGCCGCTCGCTCCACTCTCTTCTCCGCCTTGCTGCTGCTGCTGTGTCGAACCATGCTCCACACCGTGCTCCTCTTTCCCACCACCACCACCATCATCACTCTGCTGCTGCTGCTGTCGCCTGCGTGCAATTGCCATCTCCACGGCCTTGAGCTCCTGCCGAAGCCGCTCCCGACGCGACTGCACCGGCGATGGGTCATGCGGTGGTGGTGGTGGCGGTTTTGGTTGGCGTATGATATGATGCATAATGGTGGTGGTGGTGGTGGTGGTGGTGGTGGTGGTGGTGAAGAAGAAAAGTGAGAGTGACGCAAACGCAGCATAAAGATATGGAATGACGAGGCGTGAGGAAGCAAGAAGGGGCTTGTGACATCGCAGCACACCAATGACAACCCAAGCCATCCAGCAGCAGCAGCACATGCATGTACAACAAGCAGTACATGGTGATGGGTTGAGTGGTTGACTCACGTCAGCGTCGCCGGGCTGGTGATGGCGGTGGTGGAAAGAGCGTCACATTATCAATCATGCAGGCAGACAACAACAAGGCAGAATAACACAATGTGTTAGAGGTGGGCGGTGCACTGGCGACGGAGACATATGAGACACTTAAAAGCAAGCAGAGCACTGCATGCAAGCCAGTCACTGGACGCGCATGAGGATGTGTGCACACTCACCTCCGTTGGTGCTGTGTCCACAGCGCGCGGTGGTGAATCGCCACGACCACGATCACGGTCACGGCGGTCGGGGCTGCACAGACAACAACAACAACAGTGACAGCCACAGTCACAGCCACAGCG
>NW_004754907.1:784871-789871 GCF_000188695.1 Salpingoeca rosetta | reverse complement strand
CATCGTGGTTTGGCCAGCTGCATCAGATCTCGCAGCCGTATCGGGACGCCGTCACCAGCTGCAACTCCATTGAGGAACTCATCTCCAACATCAAATTCAACGCCATGGACGGAGACATGCGTGCGACCGCGCACTCCTGCTACAAGCTCAGCAAGGCCTGCCTCATCCGCGCCACCGGCTTTGCTGCCCAAGACCCAGACCTTGTGCAGCGCAACATCAAGGTCTTTGCCGTCTGTCCCGGCTGGGTTCGAGTAAGTTGCATGGGTACGGCGTGTGTGTGTGCGCGCGCGTATGTGTGTGCGTGTGTGCATGTGAGTATGCGTGTGCGTGTGTGCATGTGAGTATGCGTGAGAGAGTGTGAGAAGTGTGTGTGTGTGTGTGTGTGTGTGTGTGTGTGTGTGTGTGTGTGTGTGTGTGTGTGTGTGTGTGTGTACAAGTTGTATGTGTACATGATTGTCTGATTGTGTTTGAGAGGCGCCATCATACTGTACCTGAGTAATGTGTGTTTGGATACCGTCACATCCTTACCACAGGGCCAGCAGGCACTTTGCAAACACTGTTCTGTGGAATCATGCCACATCCCACTGCCCTAACCTTTCTTTCTTGCCCGCATGCATGAACACAAGAGAACGTTGCCCGTTCCCTTTTTCCCCCCTTCGTCTCACGGAAACTACACATACACACACACAACGCAAACTCAACGCAAACACAACCACACACACACAACATTCATTTATCCTTTGCCAGACGCAGATGGGCGGGCCAAGCGCCACCCGCTCCGTTCCAGAAGGCGCCGCCTCTGTCTTGGCGCTCGTTGATCCAAAGGAAGAGCACGTGTCTGGCGGCTTCTACCGCGATGGCAAGCCCATGAGCATCGACTGACACCGACACGCCTGCGCGTCGCTCCACCTTTGCACATCACGAACACCCGCGTCCACGCGATGCAACACACAACCGTTACCGTACTTGCTTGCGAACTGCTTGATTGCTTGCCTGCATGCATCCTTTCCTCCTCAGCCTCCACTCGATGTTGCAGTGATTTCGGACTTGAAAGAGGCCTCTCACCTCAAGCAACATTCTTCGTTGTTTACTTGTTGTTCTGAGGTTGCCCTCTCGTCTCGTCTTGTTAGCCATGCTCTGCCCCATCTGTCTTCCTGTCTTCCTGTCGCGTCGCGTGTGCTCCTTGTAGGCCCGCCCAGTGAAAGAGAAGAGAAGACGACGAAGGAGAGACAAACAGAACGAAGAGGGGGGAAGAGGGAAGGAGGGAAACCGAAGATCCTGTCCTCCCAACTGTCCTTCCCGTGCGTTGTATTGGCCTACAAATAGGCCAAATTCACAACCCACAAAACGCAAAAAGATGGAAGGAGGTGGAGGTGGTGCGGAAAGGCTGGTTGAAGAGCAGCAGCAGCAGCATGATGTCATGGAGGAGAGTGGGGATGAGCGGAACGACGAGCAACATGTGGTTGATGAGAACCATGGCGGCGGCCAAGAGGACGATGGGGAGGAGGAGATTGACGATGCAGACGTCGCCACGTTCGGATACGACCAGGTATTGTCCCGCGGGTGATTTTGTTGTGAAGTCATCGTGTTGTTGTTGTTGTTGTTGTCGTCCTTTGCTATAGTTTGTCACCTTCAAACCTATCATTCACACACACACACACACACACACACACACACACACACACACACACACACACACACACACACACACATATTGCAGGCACCGCCGTCCATGATCCCGCTCTTCTCCTCCATATTCACTACGTTTGCCAACTTTGCCAAAGGTATGCCGACACGAATCGTAAAGGTGACAGCTCACTCCAACAGCTGTCCAATCTTCCTCTTCCACAACACAAATATGTATGCGCGCACGCAATACACGCATGCTCAATTATGCTTCTACATGCTGTGACACCTGTGTCTGCCTTCAGGTTGGCTTCGCCAGACGCCACACACACAGTCACCACACAACAACGGCAGCCCAACCGCAATGCAACCACAACGACAGGACCCACCACATGACGATGCGCCTGTGCCGGCACTGCTTGGCAGCTTTGCCAACTTTCTTCAGGACTGCTCCACCTCGGTGTGTGTGTGTGTGTGTGTGTGTGTGTGTGTGTGTGTGTGTGTGTGTGTGTGTGTCGTGAGTATGTGTCGTGATCCGTCATTGCACTGCATTTGCCATTTCTGACGCTCTTAACCACAGCACGAGCTCACGTGGACTGCATGCTCTCCCTCGCTGCTCGGTGCGCCACCAACAGCTGCCGGCCTCTCCCGTGCGGGATCGAACACCAGTGTTGGGTTCGCCAACGCTGCTTGATATGCGTGAGCACACCGACGCTGCACACGACAACCAACAGCCAGTTCCCCTCACCACTGCTGCCGCAAGCACTCTGAGAACCCCAGCAGCATCAACAACAGCTGGGGCGGCGGTGCAAGAAGGGGACGATGTCGTGGGAGCAACGAAAGGCTTTGGATGCAACGCAGACGCGCCGCCGATTGAAGAGGAAGTGGAGGGCGATCGTTTCAGCGATGCACACGCGTCAGTTCCTGAGGACAACAGTGACCCCGACGACGACGACGATGACGATGACGATGATGATGATGATGATGATGATGATGATGATGATGATGATGATGATGATGATGATGATGATGATGATGATGATGATGATGATGATGATGGTGGTGGTGGTGGTGGTGGTAGTGACAATGGTGGTGGTGACGAGGGAGTGCAGGGTGACAGCCTGAGGAAACGCGTACAACGCGGCCATGACAGAGCTGGAGTCGGTCGCGGTGAAGCGCACAGTGATGACGATGATGACGATGATGACGATGATGACGATGACGACAACGATGGCGGCGAGACTGGTGATGGCATCAACAGTGACGATGACGATGACGATGATGATGAAGACGGTGATGAAGACGGTGATCCCACGTTCATCTACGATTCGCTCCCGCCGTCACTGCAGCTGCCGCTGGCGCAGGTTGCTGCAAGCGTTGCCAACCTGGTCAGGCAGGCGGCGCCCTCTGTGCCGCTGTCACCGCGCACACGCCGGGCGAGCGAGAGGTTTCACTTGCAGTGGCAGCGTGTGCTGGAGCAACAGCAGCAACAGCAGAGACAACAGCAGAGACAACAGCAGAGACAACAGCGGCGGCAGCAGCGGCGGCGGCGGCGGCGGCGGCGGCAGTTGGGTCCGAGACGCAGGCGCGGCCGAGGTGTCACGGATGGGGTTGCAAGTGACAGTGACGATGACGATGCAGCGTTGCATGCGGAGGACTGGGAGCCCCTGCCAGAAGAACAAGTTCAAGACAATGACGGTGGTGATGATGGTGATGGTGATGATGATGGCATCAATGGAGAAGAGGAAGAAGAGGGAAGAACACGGGCGCGCGCAGACAACGCTGGCCCTCACGGTGACCATGACGATGACAATCGTAGCGATCATGATGATGGTGGTGGTGTACAGAGGTCACGCATATCCAACGGTGAAGAAAATGATGATGATGATGATGATGATGATGATGATGACGGTGGTGCGGATGATGACGACGACGACAACAACACGTTCATCTACGACTCACTGCCACCGCAGTTCCTGCCTGCGCTCACGTCGTTCCGACAGCAGCTCACGCGCGTGCCGGCACCCGAGCTCGACATTCGTGCACTGCAGGACGCGTCGCACCGTCTGGCCGGCATGGTTGATGCCGCAGGCACACGGGTTCGTCGAATGAACAGCGATGGTCGCGGTGGTGGGTGATGGTGGTGGGTGATGATGGTGGGTGATGACGATGGGTGATGATGGTGGGTGATGGTGTGCTTGTGTCTCCAGTGCATCTCCATGCGCACATGCACGCACTCACGTAACCGCATATAAGTACCCGCACAAGCACGTGTCTCACACACTCACCTTTCTTCCCCTCTTCCCATGTCACCATCACCTTCATCTTTTTCCAACAGGCCCGCACGGCTGCGCGCGCTGCTCGTGCAACTGTGGACCAAGCGCGTTTAGATCTCATTGCCGCCGCCTCCAAAAACGTCGAACGCGCCGTCCAGCGTTTTGAGCGCGCACGAACCGCTTACGCCCAGCGCCACGTATGTGCTGTGCTACTTGTGTGCTGTGCGTTTCGCGTGGTGTAGCGTGCGTTTGACACACTGCTCCTTGTATACATGCGCTTTCACTGTGTCTGTGTTTGTGTGCGTGTTGCATGCATCATGTGAATGCTCAGTTCCCACATCATCCATGTCTCTACTTGCCTCAACACCCCTTCACCCCGCCCCCCTCACCACCACCACCACTATCGTCGCCAGATGCCACGTGAGGCGCAGCCTGTTCCCGAGCTCAAGACAATTGTCGCCCAGCAGGTCACCGCATACAGCTCAGAATACGGTGCGTGGAGGGAAAGGGGGAGGAGAAGGAGGCGTTCTGCACTACATAGTGTGTGTGCGTGTGCGCGCGTGCGTGTGTGTGTGTGTATGTGTGTGTATGCATGCGCGCTATGAGTGTAATGTCACCATGTCTTTTCTTGTACACCTTTGTCTCATCACACCCGCTCCCCTTGCCCTGCCTGTTTTTTTTTTTTTTTTTTTTTTTTTTTTTGTCTTGCCTCACATATCCACGCTTTCGACATCTATCCACCCCCTCCTCTCTGCTCCTGTGTCTGCAGGCATCAATGGGTACTGCGCATCCAACCTGACAGGGCCGCGACGTATCTATCCAAGATACGGCGATTATTCGCACGCAATGGTCCTGCGGACCTATGGGCCGTGGTGGCTGGAGGCACCAGGGGCACCGCCCCCAATCGCAGACAAGCAGCGCCGCATCTTCAGATCTCTAAGTGCGCCACGACCCCGTGTTTCGTGTGCGCGCGCGTGTGTGCATGTATTTGTGTGCATAGTGTGTGTGTTGTGTGTGTGCATGTATTTGTGTGCATAGTGTGTGTGTGTGTGTGTGTGTGTGTGTGTGTGTGTGTGTGTGTGTGTGTGTGTGTGTGTG
>NW_004754907.1:775540-784771 GCF_000188695.1 Salpingoeca rosetta | reverse complement strand
ACACACACACACACACACACACACACACACACACACACACACACACACACACACACACACACACACACACACACACACACACACACACACACACACACACACACACACACACACACACACACACGTGTCACATCTCAGTGGATCACGATTCGCACCCGGAGCCGCAGGACTTTGTTGAGTTCACGCTCCCGGAGCCATTATTTGTGCACGGAATCGACATCTTCGAGACATATAATCCGGGATCTGTCGTGCGTGTGCTCGCGCTATCTGCACCACTGCACTTCGTCACGCGTGGGCGCCTCTATCAGCGCACGGCTGGCTGGCGCGTGCTGTGGGAGGTGAGCACGACGAGGGTTGCTGTTGTTGTTGTGATCGAGTGATGGGGGGGGGGGTGCTGGTGATGCTTGTGGCAAGGGGTGGTTTGTCGCTGGTGTGATGATCTGTCGCTCAATCAATCAATCACACAACACACACACACATATACATACAATTGCACTCTCTCTATCCGCCTCTCCCGCTCACACTAATCACCACCACCACCACCACCACCACCACCACCACCGGTCATCAGGGTTTGCCCCAGCACGCGTCGCTGCCAAAGCACGTGCGCAAGTTCTCGCCGCCGCTGCAGCCGCCGACCTTCGCAGCGCTGACGATGCGCATCGAGTTTGACAGCCGCGGGCTGGACTACTACGCCGAGCTGGACGCGGTGGAGGTGTGGGGGTGCCCTGTTCGCGACATCGAACGGCTCCTGTCCAACACGCCCGTGCACCACCCGATCCCCGCCATGCACCCAGACCCGCACGCGTTCAGCCACACCGCTGCTGCTGGTGGCGGTGGCCATAGGACTGGTGAACAGCAACAACAGCAGCAAGCGCAACAGGGGCGGCAGCAGCGACGTGACGCTGTCCAAGCTGAAGTGGAGATGCTACGGGTGCGCGCACACCATGAGCAACAGCACGGACGACTTGACTGGGACGTGGACATACCAGGAGAGAGGACGGTGACGATTGGACAGAGGATCATGCAAATGCTGACACTGCAGCAGGCGGCGAACGCGGCGATGGCGGTGGCAGCATTGACACCCACACTTGGGGGACGCGTGGCGGAGACAGGCAGCGGTGAGAGTGGTGATGGCGCTGTTGAGGGTCGTGACACCAGTGGTGGTGGTGGTGGTGTTGATGGTAGTGTTGGTCGTGATGGTGCTGGTGATCAAGGTCAGGGCCATGGGGACAGTGGTGTTCATGCCGGCGACAGCAACGCACAACATCAGCGCGGGCCATTACAGCAGCAGCAGCAGGAGGCGCAGGGCGAAGAAGTGGACCAGATCAACAATAGCAGCACTGACCAGAACAGCAATGGTGACACCACTGCTCTCGATGGTGACGGTGGTGCTGATGGTGATGGTGGAGGTGATGTGGACGGGGGTCGGGACAATGGCAGCAGCGGTGAAGACGATGCGGTGGATGAGCGCGTGTGCATCACTGAACTTCCGGAGGAAATGATCGTGTCCATCCTGAGTGAGTCACGCCAGCGCATGTGATGCTTATGGTATCGCTGTTGTCGTCTTGCACACATCACGTTATGTATCACCCCACTTGCTGTCTTGCTCATTGCTTTTTGTACCTTGTCACCATCATCATCATCACACCTCGCGATCATCATCACCAACATCTACATCATAATCACAACCTCCACCACCACTGCCAGGCCACCTTGATCTTGTCGGACAGCTGCGTCTTGGGCTGACGTGTCGCCGGTTCCTTGCCATTGTTGATGCAATCATCGGTGGTCTTGATGCAATCGACCTCCAAACCGCATGGGAATCCGTGTGTGTGTGTGTGTTTGTGTGTGTGTGTGTGTGTGTGTGTGTGTGTGTGAGTGTGTCTGTGTGTGTGTGTGTGTGTGTGTGTGTGTGTGAGTGTGTCTGTGTGTGTGTCTGTGTGTGTGTGTGTGTGTGTGTGCTTGCGTCTGTGTGTGTGTGTGTGTGTGTGCGCTTGTTCCGTTGTGAGTTCTGGTATTTTTCCGCATGTACGTTGAAGTGATGCCATAATCTGACTTCTATCGCTATCACCACCATCGCCATCACCGCCATCACGCTTCGCCCACCAGTGCATCTGCCTCCCGTGTCGCAGCTGTCCCTCTCCTGGTGTTACGCGCCATTCGTCTCTCTTCCGGCCTTCCGCAACTTGCTCACTGTATGCACACATGCTCGCTGTATGCACACATGCAGATGTGTACAAACACACACACACATGCACGCGCGTCCGTCCGTTCGTTCGTTCGTTCGTATGTATACACCAGCTATTGTCGCCCCTGACCTCATCTCTGTTTGCTTGCAGGCACACCACTCGACTCTGCGCGTGCTCCGGCTGCAAGCGTGTGCAATGATCAACGACACCACTGTTGACATCATCGTTAAGACGTGTCCAGATCTGGAGGACCTTGGTGCGTGTGTGTTTGTTTGTGTGCATGTGCGTGTGTGTGTGCACTTGCGTGTGTGTGTGTGTGTGTGTGTGTACTTGCATGTGTATATGTATGAGCTTTGTTCGTGCAGCTATCATTGTAACCCCAATGACCACTCACCTGTTCAGCATCCCATCTATCCGCATGTCAGATCTCCAAAGCTGCTTCAACATCAGCGCCGTTGGCTGCCGGTCTCTCCGTCATCTCACAAAACTCAAGCGTCTCAACCTCTACGGCGTGCGGTGAGCACACACAACAGTCTCACTGGCGTGGGTCACGTGTGTGTATGTGTGTGTGTGTGTACGTGTGTGTGTCTGTATACATTCATGTGTGTGTGTACGGTGGTTGTTGATCAGCCTTGACTGATGTGTTACTGACACGTCAACATGTGCCATGTCATTCTCCTTTGTTGCGTCATGTCAGCTGCTCTTCGCGCGCTCTTGCGCCAGCAATTGCGAGGTGGCACGACATGGAACATCTCAACCTCGGTGTGTGTGTGTGTGTGTGTGTGTGTGTGTGTGTGTGTGTGTGTGTGTGTGTGTGTGTGTGTGTGTGTGTGTGTGTGTGTGTGTGTGTGTGTGTGTGTGTGTGTGTGTGTGTGTGTGTGTTGGGGGTGGTATTATTCTGATGTGGTTTAGATTTGCATGTGCATGTGCGCGCCTGTCCATTTGTCCCTCCATCTGACGCCTTCTCGACGCGACACTTATCGCTGCCTCTCACCCTCGCCGCCCAACTGCCACGACCACCACCGTTGCCTCTGTTCCTCCACAGGACATACGTTGTCGCACGTCAACGATGTGGGCATGGCCATATCTGCGCTCATGCACTGCCCAAAGCTGATCAGCCTCGACCTGTGGCGAACGCGTGGCCTCCAAGCAGGTCCGTGCCATGAGTGATTATCGTGTGCCTTTGTGCGTATGTATATGCGCCTTTGTGTGTATGTGTGCTTCTACATGTGTGGTTCCGTCGTACGAGCAAACCTTGTTGCCGGTGCATGACGCGCCAATCTCGCGCGCATACGGCACACCTCCCCCAAATCATCCATCGTCTACGCTTTGCACTTGTGATGATTGCAGAGGACTTGCTTCGAGTGCTGTCACGCTGTCCGAACCTGCAGTCTCTCGATGTTGGTGCGTGCAGCAATGATGAAGAAGCGACGCTGTCTGCTCTGCCTGCAAGCACAGCGCTCATGCACGCACAAGCAGGCGTGCGCAACACACATCACGTGCCAACTCACCTCCTACCACCGCCACCACCTCCTTCTGGCTGCTGTCAGGCTGGGCGCGCATGCTGTCTCTGAACGAAGTGATACCACCACTGCACCGCCACGTGCCCCGTCTTCGCAAACTCTTTGCAACTGCAATCCGCAATTTCACGGATGCCCACCTCGCACAGCTCGCACGCTGCACAGGTCAGATAGACGCGCGTGTGTGCGTATGTGTGTGAGAGTGCGTATGTGTGTGAAAGTGTGTTTGCGTGCGTACATCTGCGTGTGTGTGATTGTTTTATATTTCATTTGTTGTTCACACTAAATATGCGTTCGTTCATCGTGTCTCTCATATGCTCACACACACATGCACACAAATCCCCACTGCGACAGAGCTTGAGCAATTGGACTTGCTTGGTTCATCAAGCATCACTGTGGAAGGACTGACGCTCCTGCTGCAATCGTGCCCAAACATGCGTTTGCTCGACGTTTCATTCTGCCGCCACATTTCAATGGAGACGGTGGTGGCGCTGCGGCAACAGTTTCCACACGTCGACATCAAGCGCAGCTTTGCATGAGTGTGTGTGTGCGTGCGTGTGAGTACACGTACATGTGTGTACGTGTGTGTACGTGTGTGTATATGTGTGTGTATATGTGTGTGTATATGTGTGTGTATATGTGTGTGTATGTGCGGCGTGTCGTGTGGGCTGCTTTGTCGGCCCACCGCTTTTCGTTTGTGTTACCGTGCACTGCTTGTTGCATGTTACTGACCTCTTTCTGCTTATTGTGGTTCTCGGTTTTGGGATTTTACGCAATGTCGGTTATCAACAAGGAACAGAATGTAAACGACTTCGCAAAGCAATCAGCAAGCCACCGCACAACACCACATGTAAATCCACACCCGAACGTACACACATGTACACATCTACAGCCACAATTCAGTTTCCAGATTCAGTCTGGGCTCCAGTAGGAGGTTGAGAACAAACAAAGGCATTCACACACACACACACACACACACACACACACACACACACACACACACACACACACACACACACACACACACACACACACACACACACACACACACGCAGGTGCAACCACACAGGTGAGAAACGCAGTGGTTGAAAGCCCAAAACACACACACACACACACACGTGCACACATGCACAAATGGACAAAGGGAACACGTGCCACAGTGGTAGCGGCGGCGGTGATGGAGATGGTGTGTGGATTGACATCTACGAGAGCGGGAGGGTTGGGGTTACGTCTGATTCGCTACAGATGACGGTGAGCAAGTTGTTGACGAGACGCGTGGATTCCGCCGACTCCAACTCAACACCGCGCTCCTGTGGCGGTGCGAGATGTTGTATGTTTGTATGTGTGTGTATGCATGTATGTGTGTGTGCGTGTGTGTATGTATGTGTGTGTGCGTGTATGTATGTGTGTGTGTGTGTGTGTGCGTGTGTGCGGAGGTGTCAGCGTGTGAACAAAGCAACAATTACCACAGCAACAGACACAGCAGCAGCAGAATGCACAACAACTTGTCCTCCGCGCAACATGTTGGGTGGTGGTCGCACCCTGAGGCTCTCGACAGCCGTGGTTGCGATGTCGACGGCGCCGGAGACGATGGCCTGGCGCGCAGCAATCACAGCAGAGGCCTGGGAGGAAGGAAGGGAGGAAGGGAGGGTGGGAGGTGGGGTTGAGAGATGTGGGTGAGGATGAGGCCGCTGTGTCGTTCAAAGAAGAGGTTGACACGTACTCTGAGAGAGGGTGTGCTCCCTCCCCCAACACACACACACACACATGCATGTCACGTGCACACGACTTCACGCCAAGAGCAGCGCACCTGCTGTCGCTTGAGCATGGCCGCAGCCACGACGGGCGCATATGACACCTCCTTGAGATCAAAGTGGTGGACCAGAATTCCGGCAGCCGTTGCTCGCTCCTGCAGGCGTTCGCGCAGCTCATGCGACACCATGTTACACTGCGTGTGTGTGTGTGTGTGCAGTGTGTGTGTGTGTGTGTGTGTGTGTGCGTGTGTGTGTGTGTGGTGGGGAAAGTGGGTTGACAATTCAACAAGCAGGGTGAGGTATGTCAGCACTTGCATAGTCGTCAAAATGTCACGGCACACGCCATTGCACCCTCGCTGCCACATATCTTTCACAACCATCAACAATAACGTCACTGTCTCATCATGATTGCCGCTTCGCTTCCCCCCCCGTCGCTTTCGTACATGTGTGCGCAGACTTGGGCTGTCGTCGTGGGACTCATACACGTAGTTTGCAATCACCTGTCAAGTGGAACAATGCGACGTGGTGAGCAATGACGAGAAGGCAACATTTTGCTTTGCTTTGCTTTGCTTTGCTTGCAAGCATTTCATCACCACGACAAGGGCCATCGTGCTGCACCGAGCGTCATGGCAGTGCTCACGTTCTTCAGGACGGCCTCGCCCTGGTTTGAGAGATAATCCGTTGGTCGCGAGATCTCAATGGCGGCGCGGTAGCTGTTCACAAACTGCACACGCGGTGGTAGGGTGAGGGGTAAGGTGGTGCGAGTGTGTGGTGGTGGTGTTGGCGGAGACAGGCGGGAGGGAAAGTAGCTGGAAGATGCAACGTACACATATGACACACACATGTGCACAAACACACACATGCACACACATGCACACACACACAAAATAGGGTGTGCACCTGGTAGATGACGACGGCTGAGACGATGAGCGGGTTGCCCTCCTTGTCGAGGACAGTGCGGCGGCCGCTTCGCTCGTCGGGGAGATCCATGGACCGCATCTGCTTGCTGATCGGCAGTACCGTGCGCCCGAAGATGTTGCTGTAGTGCAGGCCTGCAATTGGCACGGGCGCAGCAGTGATGTGAGAGGAGAGGAGGCGGGGCGGGAGGAGGGAGATGAGAAAAGAGAAAACAGAGAGAAAGGGAGTCACTTGGACGATGAAACGAATGTGAATGATGCTGGCTGGCAGAGAAGCGACACACACACGCACGCACACACACACGCACGCACACACGCACGTACACACACACACACACACACACACACACACACACACACACACACACACACACGCACGAGATGTGTGCCACGCACCTGGGGTCTTGATGGTGCGCTCGTAGCGGCCGTAGCGGAGGATGACAGCCTCATTCTGCTGCTTCACAGTGAAGAAGGAGCTATCACATGCACGCACGGCAGAATGAAGGCAGGTGAGCAGCCAGCGTCGGTGCCACAAGTCAGTTGGTTGCGCCGCTGCTCAGTGAGTGAGAGGACAGAGTGTCAGGAGCATGAAGGATCGCAGAACATGAGTGCACGTACGAGAGGAGGGTGGAGCCAAAGCTGAGTGGGCAGCACAGCGTGCCGAGGCAGCACGACAGCGGGTGGCACTTCTGGGGCGGCGTGTCGGGCTGCACGAGGGAGGTAACGAACGCGTCACATGAGACGGAGCGTGGCAGAATAAGCAGGATGATAAGTACACGTGAGAGAGTTAGTGTGTGAGTGTGAGTATGGCTGTTCACGCGCGTTCATCACAGACAGACACAGTGTTGTTGCTGTTGTTGTTACCTCTGCGAGGAGATCCGCTGGAGCCTTGAGCAAGGCGGCCTGGTCGGAGAACGACGGCTCATGGGTGATGGGGGCGGTGGCGTTGCTCATGGTTGGTTGGTTGATTGGTTGTTTGGTTAGTTGGTTGGTTGTGCTCTTGCTTCGTTGTCCTCTTTGTTGTGCTCTTGCTTCTGCCTGTTGATTTGACCTGTTCAATGTTGGTGATAATGTGCAGAGTCGGGAACGATGAACGAAATGGGCACGACGCGGGGAACCGCCCATCACCCTGCTGCTGAACAGCAATCAGCACACACCCGCTCCCAACTCAACACACTGATGAAGCACAACATGCTCCTCTCGCTCGCTCCCTGCCTCCATCTCCAACCTTTTGCGTCACTGATGAGTCATCATCAATGGAGAACGACAGCGACACCATAAAGTGCAGCGGCAGTGCGAGTGGCTGGTGGTGCTTCTCTCTCGCGTCGGCATCCCCACCTCACCAGCCAGACGATCATCCTCATCACCCATGTATTGTGGCGGGACCCCCAAAGCAGCAAGCCAGCGGCGCCGTCAAAGCGACAGTGTAACAAGGCAAGAGCACCATCATGTGAGGCAGGCATGCAGGCAGGCAGGCGGGCACATCGTGTCATGATATATTGGTCTGCTTCTGCTGGTAGTATTGCATCCTCCTTCGCCTCAGCCCCTGTGCAGATGAAGCGTTGCTTGCAACCCCATCCGTCGCATCAGCTGCTGCAGCATCAGCAGCAGCTGCTGCGCCACGGTCTCGCCCCTGCTGCTGCTGTGTCTGATGCTGTGTCTGCTGCTGTTGTTGTTCTGTTGCCCTTTTCGCATCACGCGTCACCCGTTCGTCATCCCTGTAGCCCGTCGCAGCTGACACGCCTGCACCAAGGCAACCAACACACACACACACAAAAAAAAAAAAAAAAAACGAATAAAGGGGGGCACACGCACAGGAACAGTGAGAAGAGGACCGTCAAGAAGGGATATGGAGGTGCATGCTTGAGATGAATGACAGCGGGTCAAGATGAAGTGTGCTGACGTGTGAGTGAAGTGTCCCACCACAGGTGCACACGCAAGAACCACCCACGTGTGAATCGGGAGTATGCCGGGGGTTGCGTCGGCTGCTGTTGCTGCTGTTGCTGCTGCTGCTGCTGTTGCTGCTGTTGCTGCTGTTGCTGCTGTTGCTGCTGTTGAGCGTCTTGTTGTTCTCCCCTGTGCCCAGTTGCAGACGCCACGCCTGGAGGAAGACAACCCACGCACAAAGTAGCGTGCCGTGAGCAGAGCAGCACACATGCACACACACACACGCACACTCTGTCTGACGCACTCTCACATGAATGTACTCGTGTCAACTCACGTGTGAATCTGTCTGGGCGGTCACCGGGGCGGTCCCAGAACGATTGGGGACGGTGGCCGTTTCGGCCAGTGCGGAGCTGGCGTGGGAGGTCAGACTTGAGCACGCGCGCGTACGCAAGGCCTGCATGGTGGTGGTGGTGAGGAGGAGGAGGGGGAGCAAGGATTCTGCTACATTGAAGAGTGCGCATGTGCGGAGAGCGTCAAGCACACAACAGATGGCGTGCATGCACATACACACACATACACAGCAACGACAAGAACTTGTGTGAACGCACCGACGAGGATGCCGCAGAGATGGCCGAGGAGCGAAGACTGGGGAGCAATGACTTGAATAACGAGCAATTCCACCCAATACGCGTATTTCGTCGGGACACGCATGCCCAGGATGAACGACGACCCGTCCCCACGCGGATCGGTCGCCTGCATGATCACCTGCACATGTGAACAATGGACGTGGCACATGAGGGAAAGAGAGGGTGAGAAAACGAGAGAGAGAGAGAGAGTGTGTGTGTGTGTGTGTGCGTGTGTGCGTGTGTATGTGTGTGAAAACGCCAGAGAGAGAGAGAGAGAGAGAGAGAGAGAGAGAGAGAGAGAGAGAGAGAGAGAGAGAGAGAGAGAGAGAGAGAGA
>NW_004754907.1:771911-774446 GCF_000188695.1 Salpingoeca rosetta | reverse complement strand
GTGTGTGTGTGTGTGTGTGTGTGTGTGTGTGTGTGTGTGTGTGTGTGTGTGTGTGTGTGTGTGTGTGTGTGTGTGTGTGTGTGTGTGTGTGTGTGTGTGGGTGGTGTGTGTGTGTGTGTGTGTGTGTGTGTGTGTGTGCGTGAGTGAGAGAGGGGGCTGCATGGCGATGACAGCGTGGTGCCTGCAGCCGCACGCTTGATTTCATTGTCATTGTTTGTATGCGTGGCACGTGTCCGACACACAATACCAACGCGTGCATCTCACCCCACAATGCGCACGCACGCACGCTAACACTCACGCACATATACACACACATACACACACACCTACACAGGGTTTGATGCGGTCGTGTGTGGGAGCGCACTGAAGCTGCAGCATGTGCACTCCAAGTACAGGCTGCACAGCCATGGAATTGCGTACGGGACTCGCGGTGGCGGATCTGGACAACAGTCTGTGACAGCAGTGAAGGATGAAACCGATAGCAACAGCTTCTGGCAAGTCACAGGACCCGTCGGACAAGACTGCACTGTAGGGTGAGTGCGATGCGCGTGAGTTGTGTTTATGTGTGGCTTTTGTGTGTTTTTGTGTTTGCATGAGAGCATGTGTACGCGTGTATGCGTTTGTGGCGTGTTTTGTTGTCGTGATGTGCGCTTGGGAAACGTGCATGCATGCAGTGACATGCAGTTGCATGTGTGTGTGCGTATGTGTGCGTATGTGTGTGTGTGTGTGTGTGTGTGTGTGGTTGTTCATTGCGTGGTCCAGGTACGTGCTCCCACTGCTCACGTTCCCTTTTGCAACCTTATTTTCCTTTTTGCGTGTGCTTCGTGTGGCTCCTTGCGCAGGGAGCCGATCAAGTGTGGCAGTAGCATCCGGCTGCTTCACGTCAACACCAACAAGTATCTCCATTCCCACGCGTGAGTGCGGTGCCTTGTTTGATTATGACATCAGGTCGTCCACACTGCTGCTTTGTCCTGGCATGCGCACAACATGCTGCTGCACTCATGATTTTCGCTTGATTCTTATTTGATCGCTTCTTTGCGCTTGTGTGTGGTGGTGCCTGTTCGCCCCTTCTAGTGGATTTGTATCACCATTGTCGCACAACCAAGAAGTGTCTGCACTCGGCCCAAAGGAAAACGATGATGAAGGTATTGCTGATAGTTTACACGGTTGTATTGTCGTGTGTCTGCTTTATGTTTGAGGTTAAAGTTGACTCAGATCACACACACCGCCACACACGCACACTCACTTACACATACACGCTCACATACTCTCGCACACTCACTCACTCACACGCACACGCACACGCACACACACACTTACGCACACACACACACACACATACTCTCTCTCTCTCTCTCACACACACACACTTATGCACACACATAATCGTCATCATCATCATCATCCCATTCCCCCACACCTTCCATCAAGGAGACAACTGGAGCGTGGAGTGCAGCCGCGGGGATGTGTGGCTGCGCGACGCCGCCGTCAAGTTCAAGCACGATGTCACGGGATACTACCTCCACCACACCAACAAGGTGTCGTGTCGTGTGTCTGTGGGGGGGGGGGTGTTTCGGGTGCTATTTCGTTGGCTGTAGTTTGATGGTAGGCAGCCGCTTGTGCATCACAGCCCCTTGAAATGATTGCAGAATCTCACATCAGCAGCGTGTTGTTTCTCTGTTCCCGTTGTTTGAATTCTTCTTGCTCAGCACACGTTTGGGCGCCCCATCGCTGGGCAGAAGGAGGTGTGCGCGTTCCCCTACCCCACAGACTTTGGCAGCTGGCGAGCAGCGGTGCGTGTGAATGTGTGTGTGTGTGTGTCTGTGTGTGTGTGTGTGTATGTCTGTGTGTGTCTGTGTGTGTGTGTGTGTGTGTGTGTGTCTGTCTGTCTGTCTGCCCGTGTGAAGATATGTGGGTGTGTGTTGATGGCGGTGCACCAGTGTCATGAGAAAGGCGCGTCAGGACTTCGTCATCATTGTACCTGACCTGCTTCGTTGCTTGATGACTCCATGTCACCCACCCACCCCTTCCTTCCATCCCTGCAGGAGGGCTACTATTTCAAGGAGAGCCAACACAAGGAGGATGAGGAGGAGGATGAGGAGGACGAGGAGTAGCTGCAACCAATCAAGCAATCAAGCAGACAGTCAGGGAGCCAAGCAGGCATGGTTCATGCGTGCGCACTCACACACACGCACACACACACACACACACACACGCACGCACACACACACACACACGCACGGTTACGGGAAACCGGTAAAGGGGTTTTAGTAAACTTTACCCTAAAACCCCGTTTTCCGGTTACCCAACCAAAACAAGGATGTAGGATGAATGAACACTCCAACAGAAAGAAACAGAGCAGAAGACAAGAATTGTCAACAACGCAAAGTGGGTCGAAGGGGACGGGTTCTTAAACATTACTGTGACGATAGCATATCTGGTCTTGATCTTGGGCAGGGGGTCTTATGGTAAGGTCATACGTTACAATGTGAGTACTTACGAGAGCCGCCTTCGAGGAGCTACCTCTGCTATTGA
>NW_004754907.1:759411-761911 GCF_000188695.1 Salpingoeca rosetta | reverse complement strand
CTTCGATCGTGCTTTGCTGCGCCGCTACTGTACTCAGCAAGGTGTCCATCGTCTGAAACAAGCCATCCACGCTCACGCCGTTCACGAACACAGGCTGGCTCGTCGGATCGCTCGTGTTGATGTGGAAGGCGCCCGTGCCGTCCTCTCCCACGACTGACTTCCCCAGGCAGCTCTTCTGCTCGTTCACCACGAGCATGACCAGCAGCACCACCACCACTGCTGCTGCTAAGCAAGAAGGAGCGTTGTTCATCATCTTCATCCCCTTCGTCCTTGTCCGCAAAGCGAGTTGTTTGGTTTTGGCAAAAGTGCACACACACTTCCACAGTTCACGACTTCCTCCTGCAACAAGCAACAATGCTGACGTTTCGTGTTGCGCGACAGGCAGTCCAGCGCTGCTGGGCACGAAGCACGGCAGCCCCAAGCGCCCTGCGACACATGGCTCGCTCAGCCAGGTAGGGTTGCACAGAGCAGAGGAGCTGGGGACACGTGTGTGTGTGTGTGTGTGTGTGTGTGTGTGTGTGTGTGTGTGTGTGTGTGTGTGTGTGTGTGTGTGTGTGTGTGTGTGTGTGTGTGTGTGTGTGTGTGTGTGTGTGTGTGTGTGTGTGTGTGTGTGTGTGTGTGTGTGTGTGTGTGTGTGTCTGTGCGTGTGTGTGTGTCTGTCTGTCTGTCTGTCTGTCTGTGTGAATGTGTGTGTCTGTCTGTGTACATGATTGTACATGTGTGTGTCTTTGTTGCCACTACTTCCTCCCCACCAACTCGCCTGCACCTTCACCACCCCCTCCCCTCATCACACCTGCCCACACAGATCACTGCTGCTGGCTTTGTAGGGGCTGCGTATTATGAGAAGGACTGGCATATCTATCAACACATCGCCAACAAGGTCACTGCTGATTACATCCTCAAGCTCGTCGACCACGGTGCCAACGTCACAGCGCACCAAGCGGTCAGTATGTATGTGTCTGTGTCTGTGCGTGAAGTGGGCCTGCAACCGTTTGTACCTGCACACGTCGTTGTGCACGTACAGTGCATGGTTCAGCTTCGAACCTCATGCACCATGCACCGCGCAATCACCACCATCACCACCACCACCGCCACGACTGCTTGCCCGCTGCAGTTCTTTGCTGTGCGCCACGGGCTGCTCAAACCGGGGGAGTTTGATATCTACGGTGAGGCGCACATGTCATGATGCACATGTTTGGTCGGCGCATGTTCACGTCTTTACGATGCGTGCACTGTTCTGTGGTGATGACAATGGTTGCGACTGCGCCAAGGCCGCGCTTGAGTGCTCATTGCCGCCACATGACACATGTCCGCCGTGCTCCCCTCCTCCTGCTGCCGCAGTGTTCCTTGGCGTGTGCGGCATGGTGTTCCTGGCGTGGCAGCTGCCTCGCTTCCACCACTTTATGATGCGCAACTTTGTCCACTCGCCCATCAAAGGTTGGCGTGTGTGTTTGTGTCTGTGTGTCTGTGGTTGTCTGTGTGTCTGTGTGTGTGTTTGTGTATGTGTGTGTTTGTGTCTGTGTGTCTCTGTGTGTGTGTGTGTGTGTCTGTGTGGTTGTCTGTGTGTGTGTGTGTGTGTGACTGACTGCACGTGCATATACCACAACAATCAGCAACGTCTCGTTTGTCTCAACGGCTGCTTTCCTTTGCTGTCATCACCTTCAGGCTCCATACGCACCATGTTCACGTCGACGCTGAGCCACGCGTCCATCCCCCACCTCCGTACGTGTGTTGTGGCACTGCCAACTCACCACACAGCATCACTTTGTTCACACGCATCGACCACTCAAAACTAATGCTACCACTACCATCCCTCCCCTTCCACCATACACCATACAACTTCCACCACACACAACACATCGTGCACCACCACCATCACCAGTGTTCAATGGGATTGCCATGTACACCATCGGCCTCTCTGTCTATCACCGCGTTGGTCCCGCGGAGTTCTGGGCATTCTGCACCGGCGCAGGTCAGCAATCACCCAGCGTTGTGTGTGTGTGTGTGTGTGTGTGTGTGTGTGTGTGTGTGTGTGTGTGTGTGTGTGTGTGTGTGTGTGTGTGTGTGTGTGTGTGTGTGTGTGGTGTGTGGTGTGTGGTGTGTGGTGTGTGTATGTGTGTGTTGTAGCATCCATGTCACGCGGTCTTGTGGTGAGCGGTGTGGTGGTACTTGGGCCAAAGCGAAAGGAGACAACGAGAATGTGCACTTATCCTTTTCGCGTGGCAGCTGCATCGATTTCATCCCAACAAACAAACAAAACACATGTGCCACCGAGGAGAAGAGCGAGCCGAGCTGTTCACTCACCGAGGAACCATCTGTTTGGATAAGCGATGCGCCAGACGTCGATTGCGTGTGCGTGTGTGTGTGTGTCTGCGGGTTTTACGTAGCACTACCCCTCCTCCATCATTCATCCCCCCATCCTTCTCTCCTCCCCCCCTGCTGTTACCTCACCTTCTTACAACACACACACACACACACACACACACACACACACACACAC
>NW_004754907.1:723073-758073 GCF_000188695.1 Salpingoeca rosetta | reverse complement strand
CCATGCCCATTCCGTCAACGCAGATCACTGGCGCCGCGTTTGTGGCAGCAGCATATTACGAGCAGAACTGGAGCATCTTCGACCACATGATCAACAAGATAAAAGCAGACCCCATAGCCACGTTCATATCGCATGGCGGCCGCGTATCAGCGAAAGAAGCGGTAAGCTGATATCACACATGCGTGCATGTGAATGTGCATGCTTGCATGCAAGCATGCACAACGATGTGTGCGCTGGCATGCTCGAGTGCGCACGTGTGTTGGTATTCAAGTATTCAGGCGCGCATGCCCCTCCTACAACTTCATCATCAAACGCATCCATGCTGTAGTTCTTGGCTTTTCGCTATGGCGTGATCAAACCATGGGAGTTGGACATTTACGGTAAGACACGACGGATGTACGTGGTTTTGCTGGGATAGAGTCTTTCTTGGCGCAGGGGGTAGTTGAGTATGTACGTACTGCGCAATGAACAGCGCCAGCTTCTGCGCTTTTTGTGTTGGTGCTGCTCTCATGCCCTCATGCCCTCATGCTCGTTTCTTCGTACTCATGAACACACACGCACGCCTGACATTCACGAACCATGTACCAACCTGAACCACATATGCTCTGCCTGCCGGGCCGACTGCTGCAGTGTTTCTTGCCATGTCCAGCCTGGTAATCCTCCTCAGGAAACGTCCTCGTTTCCATTCTTTCATACGGCGCAACTTCGAACACAGGCCCGCAAGCGGTAAACAAGGCGTGTGTGTGTATGTGTGCTTGCTCGTCTGTGCGTTCAGTGTGTTCGTATGTGTCTCTGTGTGTGTGCGCTGTGTGCACCTGTTGTGTTGATGCGTTTGTGTGTACATGCCTGTGTTTGTCATGTTGCAGCGTTGCTGACACATGTCTCACAATGGTGGACTGCGTTCTGACCTCTATTCAGGCGTGATACGTACGATGTTCACGTCCGCGCTCAGCCACTCGACAATGATGCACGCTTGTCAGTCATTCGTAATTCTCGTTCATGATACTGTGCTGCAATCCCGTTGCCATTCACAACCATAGAACCCATACGTCAACCACACAAAGCCGACACATTGACTCAGCCATGCCATTGAACGGCAACGCCACCGCCATTGCCATCAGTTCATTACTCACCACTTTCCCTCTCATCATCAACCATCACGTCTATCACCACCGACACCACCAGTGCTCAATACCTGGGCTTTGGTCCTCATCGTCCCCTCCGTCTATTTGAACGGTTCACCATCAGAGTTTTGGGCATTCTGTTCTGGTGCAGGTAGGTTATTTCAGTCGTCGTGCTGTGATTACGAAGTGTTGATGCGTGGTTACATGGAGTATGCTTGCCTGCTTGCAAGCAGTCGAGCAGTGTATGATGCTTTGGTTTGCGGTTGCACTGTTACAGTTGCCCTATTGTCAAGCTGCTGCTGTGCCTTCCCTTGGCAGCTTGGCACTACATCTTGCCCTGACGCATGCGTGTCCCTGTGTCCGTGGTGTGTTGCAATAGCCATGTTCTCCAGCCTCGGGTCTGTTGTTCAAATGCTTTTGACACGTCGTGCAATCCTTGGCGTTGGCGCTTCAGGTTTGTGTTACTGCAGCGTGCATGTGCTCGTAAGTGCATGCTTGCTTCCATCAGATCTGCATGTTTAGAGTGTGGGTGCACATGGTCATGTTTGTGTGTATGTATGTGTGTGTATGCGTGTGTATGTGTGCGTCTTTGTGTTTGATTTGCCCATCATCAGATCTCACCCATCCTGCCGTTCCTCATGCCACTGCTTGGTTTTGCCCCCTTTGTTGCGCTGTCTGCCTGTCTGCGCAGGCGTTATCATGGCTCTGCTCGCCATGAGCACATTCCTCAACGCCCAGTTCGACCGCGCCCTCATCCGATTCCCGTTCTTCGACTTGACAAGCGCCCAGGTGATGAGCACGTGTGAGCGTGAGTGTGTGGCGTGTGACAGTGGTTGCCAGGTCAATGACTCATTAGAGCATCACTCACTCACATCAACTTCGCCTGCTCTCCTTGCACTACCTGTAATCATCACTTGCTTTTGATGCATGCAGCTGCTCATAGCTGTGATGGCGCTTGATGTGGCTGTTGCTGTGATGTGTGTCTCGCGTGGCTGGCGCTTGCGAAGCCACGCCAAACGCCTTTTTGGCGCCCTTTTTGGCGGTTTCTACTTCTTCAAGGGACAGGTGTGTGTATATGTGCGTGCCGGTGTTGTTCTTGCCACGAGCTCCTTACTAACGTTTGCACACACACACACACACACACACACACACACACACACACACACACACACACACACACACACACACACACACACAGCACTTGCAAGAAGACCTGCGAAGCCACTTCCGCCTGACATCCATGCTGAAGAAGCCCTGAGCGTCGTGTTGCCTTCTTTCACATGGGATTCAACTGTTGTACGTTTACTCCAGAAACACCGCATATGCAAATAAAACACTCGGGCCACTCAAGTCTTTGGACGTTGTGATAGCGAGAATCGTGTGCATTGCACCACAACATGAGAAGTGGCTTCAAATGGACGTGAGCACGAGAAAGTGGAATGATGGCCCATTCACACATCAAACACACACATCAAACACACTACGGAGCAAATACTCTTGCAGATAGAAAAGAAGCAAACCAAATCACACCGCCCCGCCCCCCCCCCCAACACCCACTCTCACAAATCGCCCACCACCACCACCACCACCACCACCACCACCACCACCGCCTCTATCATCAGAGCAGGCCGTAGTATTCCTCGACGGGGACGGGCTCGAGCCCTTCCACCTTGCGCGTAATCTCCTTCACCACCGCCCGCAGGTCCTCCTCCCCAAACCGGACAACAAGGCACTCCATGTGCCCCTGCAGCTCCCGCTCGTGTCGGATCGTGCAGTCAACACAGCACAGCTGCGGCGGTCCACCCGCATCGCTGCTGCCGTCACTGCTACCATGCTCGCGGCTGTTGTGCCCGTCACCGCCGCTGCCATCATCCCCTCCCTCGCTGCTGCTGCTGCTCTTGTTGCTGATCTTGTTGCTGCTGCTGGCATGGTGGTGGCGGTGTTGCCGGCGACCACGGCCCTCGGCCTCGTCATCCTCATCGTAGCGCGTGCGCACCCCCTCCCTCTCAAACCGCAGCGACGTGCCGGGGGAAACCATGACGGCAGAGAGGAAGCAGATGCGACGACAGCTGCCGCACGCCATGCACATGTTCTCCAGCGCAGCGCCCCGCACGTCCTCTGCCGTGGACTTGCCGAGGCCGCGGGCCATTCGCATGCGCGTGGCCATCGTCTCAATTGTCTGCATCGCGTGCTTTTGCGTACGCATGGAAGAGGACGAGGACGACGGGTCCTGCACGTCAAACACCTCCGCATTCGTGCGAATCGCTTCCGACAGCGTCCGCAGCGGCAGCTGGTGGCCCGGGGGATGGGAATGGGAAGAGAGAAGGGAGAGGGAGAAGTGGGACGTGAGAGATTTGATGGAAGGCACGCATGCACGTGGTGTGCATGTGACAAACGCAGAATTGCGCAGTTGCAACACACACACGCACGCACACGCACAAAGTACACACAAGTACACACACACACATATACGCACACACACACACATATACGCACACACAACCACACACATATGTACACACACATATGTACACTACACCTGTGCAAGGCGGCTGCGTCTGATGCGGAGTTCCTTGGCGATAATCTGCTTGACGAGCGGAAATGCGTAGCGCAGCATGTCCCGGTCCGTCTGACACATGCAAACGTGATTGGAGGGAAAACAACGGTGGTGCAGAGATGGGGAGACGGACACGAGGAGAGCACACAAGCAAACGGCAACATCGAAGATGTGAGGTGAGCACAGACCGGCCCAATGGTATGCAATGTCAGGAGTTGCGACAGTAACCAAGTGCGACTACGACTACAATTATCGTCACGACCACAACAACGACCACAATTATCGTCACCTCTTGCAGGGCGACTTGGCACAGGAGCTTCTCCTGGTCGAGCGTCGTCGGCCGCTTCTCGAGCTGATACTGCTGCATCGCACGCATGCCTGCAGTGGTGATAATGTTTATGATGGTGTGGGGGGCAAGGAGCAGAGATGAGGGGGGATGGTGGGTGAGCGAAATGGCGTCAGCAGCGTCAGTGAATGTGATTTGTGGTCCACAACAAGGTAACGGCAGAGGCAGGTCGACACAGACACACAGAAATCCAAATACAGAAAATCCAACCCCCCCCCCCCCCCCAAACACACACACACACACACACACACACACACACACACACACACACACACACACACACACACACACAGACGCAGTACCGAAAGGGAGCCAGTCGGCGGCAGCAAAGTTGACGGCCTCGCAGCAGTTGAACCCCTGGCTGAAGCCGGCGTGGTAGGCCTGGGGAAACGTCACCACGTAGTCGCGCGGCTTCTGCACGCACGTCGAGATGAGCACGCCCTCAGCGGCAAGCACATCCGGCGGCACCTGAATGAAGAGTCGAGGAGGGAAAGGGATGAGGAACACGCTCGCAAGGAAAATCACAGAAGGAGAAGGTAACAAGGTTGAGAACTCCTCAGCGACACACACGCAGACAGATGGATAGAAAAAAAACAGACACACACACACACATCCACACACGCACGCACGCACGCACGCACGCACGCACGCACGCACGCACGCACGCACATATACACACACACACATACACACACACAGACATACACACCGCACCCAACCGCCCCGCCTCTCAGTTCCACTGCCTCCGCATCACGGCACCTGTGTGACGAGGTCGTGCATGAGGCTTGGGTTGTTCCTAAACTCGTTTGGCAGATGCTTTTGAAACGCGGCCTCCAGCTTGTGGGCGTGGCTGGAAGGCACGCCGTACCAGCGCTTGCCGTCGCCAAAGTGCATGTAATTGATGCTGTAGAGGAAGTTGTCCTCGACGTGCCAGCAAAAAGAGGAGAAGAGCATGCCGACATAGAGCCAGGGCATGCTGATGCCCGAGATGCCGTCAAGGTACTTGAGCATCGACTCCGGCACGCCAGGCAGCACGTTCAGGTTGAACCCAAACCGCGAGTACACCTCCTTTGGCGACGTCGGGAACGCGCTGGTGGTGGGTGGTGGATATGGTTGCGAGAGGGAGGAAGACGGGCATGGTAAGTGGATATGGTCGAGGGCAACGCGAGTGGGTGGGTGAGTGGAGGTGATAAGGTTGTGCGTGCGTGTGTGCGTGTGCCAAGCTTCCACCACACTGCCATCATGTTGTATTGCCATTATCTCATTCTCACTCACTCACACACACTCTCTCTGTCTCACTCACTCCCACCACCACCACCACCACCACCACGACCGCGTGGGTTGCGCGCGCCCTACCTGCCGTGCACGGTGGTGTCAATGTCGCTGCCGTAGAACGTGTTGAAGTGCTCCTCCCCCGTCACCGTTTCCCAGTACTTCTTCTCAATCTCGGCCTCGGGCGGCAGCGCAGTCGCAAACTCGGCGCCATACACCCGCCTGCAGCAGCAGTCGCATCATGGGTGGGTGAAAGATGCAAGTGGTGCAGTGCAAGCACAGCAGGTACACGCAAGGAGAGAACAAACCAAACAACCAACCAACCAACCAACCAACCAACCAACCAACCAAACAAACAAACAAACAAACAAACAAACAACCAACCAACCAACCAACCAGCCAACCAAACAAACAAACAAACAAGTGCACACAATCGCGACTATTCATCGCGTGCGCGTTACCTGCGCCAGGCCTGGTCCATGCGCTTGAACGACGCCAGCGAGTGCTGCATCCCGGACCCAAACCCAAATGGCTGTGCACACACAAAAAGAGTGAAATCGCATCACACCACTCACGTGAGCGCAATCTACGTACAAGCAGATGCTGTACCGCAAAGCAACAGGCGCAGGTCATCAGCACCAGCAATATCAACAACGACACCGCAACGATGACGTCTGTGATTTGATGTGTGTGTGTGTGTGTGTGTGTGTGTACCTCGTCGCAGTGGGATGGGTGGCTGCGGTTGAGGCGCACCTCCCGCTCCAGACGCGCGCGCTCGGCATCGCTACCCGAGGGGAGGATGGAAGACAGGGACAAGGGTAGGAGGATGTCATGACACGGTGAGGGCAACCCGCGGAATAGTCACTCAACAAAGCACACACACACACACACACACACACACACACACACACACACACACACACACACACACACACACACACAGGCATGACGCAAGTAGAGTCACATCAAACGTCCTCCTGACCTGAGCATGGAGTATGAGAGGAGGTACTTGGTGTAGAGGGTGAACATGGCGGTTGGGCGCGTGGAAAAGCGCGGAATGCCCAGACGTTCAGCAACATCGCCCCACTGCACACACACAAATGTGTGAATTCACAAGAACGAAGGTGAATATGAACGCGAACATCCAAATACACACATACACATACACCCCCCCCCCCCCCCACACACACACACACACATCCACACACACACTATCACCACCCCAACCCCACCAAAAGCAGCGGCAACGCACCGCGTGTGAGTCTGTGATGACCTGCGCGCCGCCAAACCGAAGCACAATGTGGTACAGGCGGTACAAGTCCACCTCCACCTGCGCCAGCATCGGCCATGGGTCAAGCGCGATGCCCTCCGTGTGCAAGTGCGCGCGCAGGGCGTCCAGGAAGAGGGAGCGTGCGTTACGGCGGCGGAACAGCTGGTGTGTGCGCTCTGAGCGGGTGGAGAAGTAGAAGTCACGCTCGTCGAGAACGCACGGCGGCTGCCACACATCCGGCGGCCGGATCACGCAGATACCAAACTTCTCCGCTGCAGGTGGTGGAAGGGGTGGTAATGGGGTTGGGGAAGTGAGGGTGGGGGAGGTGGCAAGAATGGGGTGATGGGTTGGTTTGGTCGCGAGTGGCGGTTGGAGTGACACAAGATGCTTTGCTCACCTTCATGTCGAATGGCTGCGATGTACTTGAGCGGGTTGCTGAACTCCTCCACCTGGCAAGAGCGGAGCGGTGTTGACGACAAGATGAGTTTGACGACGGGGTGAAACGGGAGCAACGAGACAGGAAGCAGGGAGGCAGAGAGGTAGGGAGACAGAGACAGAGACAGAGACACCCACGTAGACACACTCACCCACAGTCACACAAGTATAAAGACAATCAGGGACTCACCGACGGGTGGAAGACGGGGCAGTCGACAATGTTGAAGTAGGAAACCTTCGAGTGCGGATACCCGTGGACCGTCGCCGCATTTCTGCCACCACCAACTTCATCATCGTGGTTGTCACCATCGCCATCATCGTGGTTGTTGCGCGCATCGTCGGGTGCCGTTGATGAGGCGCCCGACCGCGCTGTGCCCACGCCATCATCATCACCACCGTCATCACCTCCACGAGCACCTCCTTCACCACCATCGAGTGCACTGCTGTCATCATGGGCGTTAAGGTGTGCTTCGTGTATGCTCTCCTCTGCCTCCTCCTTCACCTTCGTCTCCAGTTCTGTTGTCTCGCCTCCTGCCGTCTTCGTCACCAGGCGTGGCCGCTTCATCACCTTGTCACCGTCGCCATCACCACCACTGCTCACGTTGTTGTTGTTGCTGGTGTTGGTGCTGATCATGTCGCTGGCATCATTGCTGTTGCTGCTGCTGCTGTTGTTGTTGCTGTTGCTACCACCGGTGTTCTCAAACGCAGACAGCACGGCGTCCCCGCGCACCAGCGCCTCCAACTCCGCACGCGCAGCCATCTCTGTTGTTGTTGTTGTTGTTGTTGTTGTTGTTGTTGTTGTTGTTGTTGTTGTTGTTGTTGTTGTTGTTGTTGTTGTTGTTGCTGTTGCTGTTGCTGTTGTTGTTGTTGTTGTTGTTGTTGTTGTTGTTGTTGTTGTTGTTGTTGTTGTTGTTGTTGTTGTTGTTGTTGTTGTTGTCGCACACGGGTCAGCGGTAGAGCGCTGCGTTCGTGTTGATGAGGGATTCGGCGACGCAGATGGGGCGCGTTAAAGCCGTGATCACGTCCGCACTCGCAATGAAGAACCGCTGCACACACGAAACCCCAAGGCGTAAACACGAGGGTGGTGATGGTGGTGATGGTGGTGATGGTGGTGGTGGTGATGATCATGAGGGGGACGACGGCGTGACAGGCAGCCATCGGACACACGCACGTGCACACCCACCCACACCCACATCCCCACACAATTCACACACACGCACTCGCACACTCCAAAACTCACCCTCTGTGTAATGCTTCTGCGGAGCTGAATGGAGGGCTTGCGTGCACAGGTGGTGCTCACTGACAAACGACGACGGCAAAGCAAATGACAAGCAGGTGCCACAGGACCAGCAGCAGGATCAGCAGGAACGGAGTGTGAACGACAGGAACATGAACAAGCCAAACAAGCAAGCAAGCGTGCATGCACGCGAATGCACCGATGGTGTGACACACCTCGTTCCTCTGGGAGTTTCTGTGGCGAGTTGCTCCTCGCTGGCTTGGCTGCAAGGCCCAACAAAACACACAGTCAAGAGTGCATGCATGCATGCAGCAGAGTGAGGCGCGCACGAGCCATCGCAGGGGTCCAATACCACCTCCATCCACCCCCTACAAAGTCTCCAATCATATCAGCCCCATCACGTCCTCCCCTCTCCTCCAATACCAGCAGCAGTCACGGCGTACCGTCGCTGGAGTGACTGCGGCGGCGGCTGCTTCCGCGACTCGGCGTGCGCGAACCAACCTCTCCTCCTCGTCCTCCTCCTCCCCCTCCTCCTGTGGTTGCTGCTGCTGCTGGTGGTGGTGGTGGTGTCACTGGTGTTATCGGCGCTTTCGGTGTTGCTGCTGGATCTGCCGTGTCCGGTACAAGTGGCGATGCCGCTCCCGTTGTCTTCCGGCCGCGCCTCGCTGTCAAGCTCTTCTTACTCGCGCCTTTGCGTGCTCTTGTCGCTTGTGCACTCCGCTTGGCACTACTGCTGCTGCTGCTGCTACCGCTGCTGTTAGTACGCTTGCGCGTCTTGGTTCGCTGTGCTGGTGCTTGCGCTGTGGTCGCTGGTGCTGGCGGCGTCCGCTGCAATCGCGTTGCTCGCGCCGGTGCTCCTGTCTTCCTCACCGCTCTGCGGGCTGTTGGTGCCGCTGGTGGTGCCGCTGTTGGTGGCTGTGTTGGTACCACTGCCTCCTGCTTGGGTGAAAGTGCTGGCACCGATGCAACCGGCGAAGACTGCTGCTGTTGTTGTTGTTGTTGTTGTTGCTCTTCTTCCTTCTTCTGCTTTTTCTGCTTGTTCCGTGACTGATGGCGGGCTGTCTTTGCGCGCTTGCTGCGGGTTTCGCTCGTTTGCTTCCCTGCCGCCCGCTTCTTCTGTTGCTGCCGCTGTTCCAGCTGTACCGGGGCCTGCTTTGGGGATGGGTGTTGTTGGACTTGTTCTTTCTTCGGGCTGCCGGTTACACGAGAAGATGCTCCTTCTTCGACGGCCTCCTCCTCTTCAGCTGCTGCTGCTTCTTCCTCCCCTTCAACTCCTTCTTCAACTGCTTGTTTGTCCTCTTCTTCCTCGTCCTCGTCCTCCTGTTCGTCGTCGTCGTCGTCAATGACAATCACTTCCTCGTCGCCGAGCGCGCTGCTGCCGCTGCTGACAACGTACACAGACCCCTCCTCTTCTTCCTCGTCCCCGCTGTTGTCGTCACCTGGCGGTGCTGATGGCGAGGTTGACGATGACGATGATGATGAGGATGACAAGCCGTAGGACGCTTGCTTTGTGGCAAACGCGGCAACACCAACCTCACGCGGCGCCTCTGCTTCCGCTTGTTCCCTTTCTTCCTCTGCTTCGTCGTCGTCGTCGTCAGATGACCACCCGTGCGAGGCTCGCTTCACAGCAAATGCAGCAACACCAAACTCTCCCACTTCTTGAACTTCCTCTTCCTCTTCGTCGTTGTCTTCTTCTTCTTGACTTTCCTCTTCCTCCTCCTCCTCCTCCTCTTCCTCTTCCTCTTCCTCTTGCTGCTCTACTTCTTCCGCGCCTTCTTCTTCTTCCTCCTCGTCCTCGTCGTCGTCAGATGACCACCCGTTTGAGGCTTGCTTGACAGCAAATGCAGCAACACCAAACTCTCCTTTGCCTTTCTCCTCGTTGTCGGCTTGCCCCTTTGCGTCTTCGCTTTCTTCTCCTTCTTCCTCTTCCACTTCCTCCTGCTCTTCCTCCTCGTCAGATGTCCACCGGTGTGAGGGCTGCTTGACGGCGAATGCGGGTGTGTCAAGGACCTCCGATACGTTCAGTCCCGGGCCAGAACGGCTTCCTTGCTCGTCCTCTCCCTGATTTGCTTCCTCCTCCTCCTCGTCGTCGTCGTTGACCTGCACGTGCTCTTTGGCTTCACACAGCGACGCCTGTCGAAAGCCATCGTTGGCATGCAAGCATCCGCACAAACGTGAGCAGCATTGTACAGCCAACTTCATCTTTACGGACAGTGCATGCACATCTACACTAAACAAAGCAAAATCCACACACACACACACCCACGGACACACCAACAATACAGTTGCTCATGACAGAAGCATACCCGTAGTGCACGCTCAAGGAGGGCTTGTTCCCGATGGCTTGCAAAGAGGGTGTCGTCAAGCTAACAACGCATGACAAGTCAGACATGAGTGGGCCATTTGTGGCCGACACAGCAGGCGCACATGCCATGCACGCATGCGGCAAACACATCAACAGAACGAAACACGTGGTCGACAGAGCGCTAGATGCCCTGAGTATGAGCGCACGCGTGGACACACACACACACACAGACAAATACGCACATGAAACAGGCGCCACACGATGCGCGCGCACACACACACACACACTCACGCTGGATGGGCGTTGTCGACGGGAGCGGCCCGATGTGCGACGGCTAAGCTCACCAGCGAGTAGCTTGCGCTGCTCTTCGATATCAACCGCAAAGCCGAGCTCTGCCTCGAGTTCGGCGGCGATGGTCTGCGGGTCCTTCTCTGCTTCGTGCGCTGCCGGGCTTGGTGTTGGCGGTGTCTTTGTGCTGCCCGCGCTTTCGTGTTGCAACCGTCCCTTTTTCTGGCGTGCCGTTGTCCGCGACGATGAGCCTCTCGTTGTCGTTGCTCTTGCTCTTGCTGGTTGGGTGCGACGGCTTCTGGCACGTCTTGGCATCACACCATGTACTTCAACCAACCCCCAACACACGCGCGCGTGCACGTGTTACTTGGTGTGTGTCGAAGGAGGCGGAAACTTGGGCGATGGGGTGAGGGTGCTGTCGAAGGACGCTCTGTCGATTGGTGGCTTGTCGACCCCCCTCTTGCTTGGGCAGTGCTGTGTGTCGAGTGCGGCGACAACAGAATGAATGAATGAGCGGATGAAGGAAATGATCACAGCAGCCACGCCGTCGCAGAAACACAAACACGAAGGTGAGCGAACACGTACCTGGTCGCTGTTTGGTTTGTTGGCGTGTGTGTGCTTGTTGCATCGGGGGTTTGTGCGGCATGACAATCACCTGAAGTTATCCACAAATGCTCCACAACCGTGTCCGCGCAATTCAAAGCCGGCGGTTGCAATGCTCACTTCTCGTCATTTGAGCCGTGCCAACAACGACAACAATAACAGCTGTGCGGCTGGTGAGGAAGCGAACGCAGGCGAAGCCGAGGACGAGGAGTAGGCAGAAGGAAGGAGGAACCGACCAAGGGCAAGCAGCATTGGAACATGTCATCGCACCTCAAACCGACCATGGCCAAAGGTAGGCGCTTGTGTGTGTGTGTGTGTGTGTGTGTGTGTGTGTGTGTGTGTGTGTGTGTGTGTGTGTGTGTGTGTGTGTGTGTGTGTGTGTGTGTGTGTGTGTGTGTGTGTGTGTGTGCGCGCGCGCGCGTTTGTCTGTAGCCTTATCGGTCTCTGTCGCCTCTTACAAGCATGTGCGTGTACCCACCTCCTTCTCCCACACGTTTTGCCTTCGCTCTGCCACGTGTTGTCGTAACAGGCGCTGGTGCCGGAAGGCTGCAGGTTGCGCTGAAGCCTGGGCACAGCTTGATGGACTGGGTCAAGTTGAAGAACAAGAAAGGCCCCAGCCTCGCCGGCTCACGCAGGCAATCCCGTGAACCCATCACAAAGGAAGAGCTCGCACAACACAAGGTGTGCGCGCGCGTGTATGTGTGTGTGTGTGCGTATGTGTGTGTGTGTGTGTGTGTGTGCGTGCGTTTGATGTTGTTGAACGTGGATGTGCTCCACGGCCCCAACTGTTGACGTCATCCACGGCCGCTCCTTACTGACGCCCTTCTTGTACATTTCCTCCCCCTTCTCTCGCACACTCTCACTCTTCGTTTCCAAGGGTCCCGAGGGCGAGATTTGGATGGCGATCCGTGGCTACGTCTTCAATGTGACGCCATATCTGGACTTTCACCCCGGCGGCCGCGCGCAGCTCATGAAGGGAGCGGTATGGTAGTCGTTTGCGTGTGTGAATGCGTGCGTGTGGATGTGAATGAATGCATTTGCGTGTGTGTGCGTGAACACGTGCGTGTGTGTGTTGTGTGTGCGTGTGTGTGCGTGAACACGTGTGCGTGTGTGTGTGTGCGTGAACACGTGTGTGTGTTTGTGTGACACTGTGTTCCTTGCCCCGCTTGCTCTTATCCTCTCTCCCCTTTCACATCACACTCATCTCACGCCCCCTCCTCGTCATCTTGTCTCCTCTTCCCGTCGTCATCAGGGGAAAGACGCGACAAAGCTGTTTGACCACTATCACCCCTGGGTGAACGTGGCTGGCATGCTGGACAACTGCTGTGTTGGCAAACTCGCCCCGTAATACGATCACCAGCACGAATCTATGATCAAGAAACCATTGCGATCCTTACCATCATATCAATGCGACAACAACGCCTTCATCGCCTTGTCCACGACGATCATGATGTTCATACGCGTATGCATTTGAACGTGTTGTGGTATTGCAGCCATCCCCAATGCATGCTGACCAACGTGTGCATGCTTGTGCAACCCTTGTTAAACAACCACCTGACTCTGTCTGTCTGTCTGTCTTCTGTCTCTCTGTCTCTCTGTCTGTCTCTTTCTCTTCGTGTGCGTCTTTGTTGTCGGGCCTTGTCCTTTTGCTTGTTTGATGCCATGTTATCTGCACTCGTGTTCCAGAGGAACAACAGTTTATAATTGACAAACGAGCTCTCCTCTGAAGCTGTTGGCGAGTTAAGCCGCGACGCACACACACACACACACACACATGTTCACTTGCGTAAGCGTGCGGATCTGCGAACGCCGGCACTGGGCTGCTTGGTCTCTCCACCACCAGTGCCCCGCCTTGCCTTCTTCGTCGCCGCAGTACCATCATCATCATCGTCATCATCGTTGTCACTGCTACGGTTGGCTGCACCCTTACCCCTCCTTGTCGCTTTGCTTTGCTTGGCTGGCGCCTTCCTTCCCACCGTGGAAACCATCTCCTCTTTCTCCTCTTCTCCATCCCCATCTTCCTTGTCATTCGTGTCGTTCTTCTTCCCCTTCTTCTTCCCATTCCTTCCATCACCATTACCCTTAGCCTTCGTCTTCGTCGCCCCACCTGTTTTGTTCGCCTCTGCCTCTCTAAGTGCCTGCTGGTACTGGGCGTTTGTGCGCGTGAACACGAGCACGTGTTCGCTGCTCTGCGCCGCGTTGTAGCGGTACCCCTCCAAGTTGAACGCACGAATGTCGTCGAGTGACACGGCCTGGCACGTGCCGGCGTGGCGAACCATCAGCCCGCGCGCTCGCTTTGCATACGTGGAGATGATGCGGCCGTCGTGCTTGAACACGCAGTCCACCCACACCACACCCCCAGCAGCCGCACCAGCGCTGGTCAGGGCATCTCTGTTGACCACTTTGGAGTATTCGTTGGACGCAACGTTGACAACGATCTGGCGACGTGGGAGAGGGCAGGGACGAGACGAATGGGAGGAGGAGGGAAGAGAAGCACGTGAATGGGGGAATGACGGCTCCCAGGAGCATCATACAGACACACATATACACACACACACACACACACACACACACCAACACAAACACACACACAAAAACACGCACACACGCACACCGCGGCGTCATAACTGCGGCCGCGCGGGTTTCCCTTGCGACCAGTAAAGGCAAGGGACATAAACCTCTATTGCAAAAAAGTCGTTCCTGGGGGTTTGAGTAGCCGCCGCCAAGTACACAGTGACCTAAATTACACTCGCGTCTCATGAAGGAAGCGGGGGCCGGCTCGCGAATTCAGTATCTTCCATTGCCTGTCTGGCTAGTACAAATATATGGCGCACTGACCGCAAGTCATCGTCGTCCTCTCGCTGGGATTGCAGCTCGTATCAATTGAGTTACCTTTCAGAGTCACACTTGTCGTACCCTAATCCGCCTCTATTCTACATAGGCAGGCTTCATACCTGGGACACACGCACATACGCACACGCACACACGCACATACGCACACACACACACACACACACGCACACAAACACACACAGACACACACACACACACACCCTTCTCGCTTCACGTGTTCACTCCTCACACTGACCAGTCGTCCGTTCTCGTCTCGTGGCGCCGTCTTGAGCAGGTGTGCTGTCAGTGATTGCGTTTCCCAAAAGTCATACAGTGTCTTGGTTGACGTCACTTCCACGCCCAGCTTTGTGCCCATCTCCAACCTGCGCACCAAGCACACGCAGCGTGAGGCGACGACGAATCAGATACACGCATGCGAACGACAGCGTGGTGCTGGCAGTTGCACGCATTCGCAAACTCGCCAACAGCGTGCGTCACACACGCGCAGCCAGGATACCCATAACCAACTCCCTTCCCCCCCCCCCACACACACAGGCAATCCCTCTTCCGCCCGGCACACACAGACACACACACAGACACACACAGACACACACACACACACGCACACACACACACACACACAGAGACACACGCACACACACGCACGCACACACACACACACACACCTGTATGGTTGGATGACGTCGAGGGGTCGAAGCATGCCGTAGAGACCGGAGAGGATGCGCAAGCGTTCTTGGAGATAGTCAATGGCATTTGTATCGAGCGACCGAATGTCCAGGCCACGAAACGCTGGCCCGTCAAAGGCAAACGCGGCCTGCTTCAGCGTCACGTCGTCCGGCTTTGCTGTCGCATCCTGCGGCTTCCACGCCTGATATCTGACAGCACAGAACCAAACCACAAGGAACATGTGCATGTGCATGTGTGTGTGTTTGTGTGTTGGATGCAGCAGAAGAGAGCCATGGAGCGGGCTGCAGCGAAACACGATGGCAGTTCAAACAGCAAAAAGCGTGCACACACAGACACACATTCACACGCACACATGCACACACACAGACACACGCACACGTACACACACACACACAGACGCACGCACACATATAGAGACACATACCGGTCATAGTTGAGGGCTGCCAGGCTGCTGCTCAGCTTCATGAGAGCCTTGATGTCTGCCTGCGATTTTGTCTTGAGCACATCCATGAGCAGCCGCGTGGACGCCAGCATCGCTGGGGCCGTGAACGTGCCGAGCTGCTTCAACCGCTCCCCATCCTCCCCATACGTCAGCGTCTTCGTGGGCGACAACAGAAACAACATGGCGTGCGTGCCAGTGTTCGGTGGGCAGTGTTGAAGTGAGAGTGTTGTGCTGCTGCTGCACGCCAGTTCCACCCGTGCCGAAAATTCGTTTAAAGTTTACACCATTTCTCTACAACCATCATCGTTCCCTCAGCGGAAGGAGGTAAACTGCTGCTCGCTTGACCTGGGGGTTTGCGTGGTGTGTGGGTGTGGCATCCATCCTCACACCTCCACGCATCCATCCTCATCTTCACACATCCATCGACCTCGCTCTTGCGTTTGGAGGATCGTCGTACTCATAGCTCAGGCGTTGCACCTTTTGTTCTGATGCTTTGCCAGCTGCCCCTTCCATCCCACACAAATACGAACGCTGTCGCGGTGTTGTGACATAACGGTGCCCCCAGACACTGCACGAGACCACGAACAACGACGCACATCACAATTACGCACAAACGCGAAAGGGCCACAACAACCACCTCCCCTCCAACAGCACTGCCACGGAGTGGTGGTGCCGGAGTAACATGGCCCGCAACAGGCGAGTGGCATTGCGACGCGTGCCGCGCTCCCTTGCTGTCGTGGCCTGTGCTTTCGTGGCACTGCTATCGTGCACGCTACTGTGGCACGCAAGCACAACAGCGGCAGTAGCACAGGACCTGGCGCCGTGCGACGTTGCACGCCACGATGTCGTCTTTGTGCTTGATGGCCATGTTGCCCTCTTGTCGCAGCACGACGAAGCGCTACAGGCCGCTGCCACCATCACCCGCGCCTTTGATATCGGACCCCAGCGATCAAGGTACGTTCTGCGCGCAGCCGCCTTCTCTTGTGTGTGCACGTGCTGGAAATGCGCTCGACGCCTGAAACGATACGAGTTTCCTGCCCGTGCATGCTCCTGTCGTCTGTGCTCTCACGTGTGCCTTCACGCTTTCTTTCAGCCAACGAACACACACACACACAACACTCACTCTCTCACACGTGAACACACACTCACTCACTCACTCACTCACTCACTCACTCACTCTCTCACACGTGAACACACACTCACTCACTCACTCACTCACTCACTCACTCACTCACTCACTCACTCACTCACTCTCTCATTCACTCACTCACACACACACACACACACACGCACATACACACACACACTCGCACTCACTCTCTCACTCACACACACACACACAAGGGTGGCGTTTGTTTATGCAACTGGAAGCTCTGCCCGACTTATGTTCGACTTTGCGCAGCACACCACCACCGACGATGTGACTGCGGCCATCCTGAACACACCGTTTGTTGGCACGCCGACGTCAAAGCTGCACTATGCGCTGGCGCTGTTGCTGAACGGGCTCCTCCCCGCACGCGAGCGCACCAGCCCCGAGTACACGCCCGTGGTCGTGCTGCTCGTATCGTCAAACTCGCCCGTAACCGCACAGACCGTCAGCCTGATGCAGCAGCTGCAGTCAAGTATGGGCGCTGTTGTTGCCGCCGTTGCCCTGGGCAGCGCCACGCCAACCATCGCCACCAACGCCCTCACCAACGGCGTGTCCGCGCCAACGCACGTGTTCCTCTCCCTGCAAGCCACCCTGAATTCAGGGAGCACGCGTGCCTTTGCGCACGGCGTTGCGTGTGACCTGCGTCTCCTGTCGTTCAGCGTGGACTTGGATGCGGGAGCGTGCACACTCGAGTTCAACCGCCCTCTCCCGCCCGTGGCACTGCAGCCAACGCAGCTTGTCTTGCTTGCAGGCACGACAGAGAACAGTGGAAGCGGCGACAGCAGTGACACTGGCAGCAGCAGCAGCAGCACTGCCGCTGGTGCTGTCACATACCCGCTGCGCGTGCCATCTTCGTCGCTTGGACTTGCCTCCACCATCGCCATGGCCATCCCACCACAAGACGTGGCTGCGTTGTTGACGCAGCGGCACCTGCTGCAATCAACCGCAACCACCGCCATTGCAGCGGACAACACCACGCTCGCGTCCCCCTCCCTCTTCACCTTCCGGGCGATTCACCGCACAACGCCGCTCCCCGCCACCATCGTCACGGGTCCCCTGCCCCCATATGGCATGCGCGATCTTGTTCCTGTCGGCATTGAGGCACGGCGCCTCGTGTTCACGTGGACGCAAGTGACCGCGCCCAATGCTGACACCGTTGATTACGCCGTGTGGTGTGCTGGCGACCTCAACCCCGCTACATATCCATCATGTAAGCCAGGGAGGGGGCACGTGGGGGAGTTGTGTGTGTGTGTGTGTGTGTGTGTGTGTGTGTGTGTGTTTGTGTCGTGCGTGCCTGTTCACTTGTTCGCCCTCGTGCAGACACTGTATCTTCCACTTGCCTATGAACTTGCAACTCACCTTCTGTACTCACGCCTTTTCATCATCACATACACACACGCACACACACACACACACATACAAACACACACATACACACACACGTACGCACACACACACACACACACACACACACACACACGCACACACACACACACACGCACGCAAACACACACACGCATCTACGACAGCGCTGCCGATGGCACGGCTGGATGTGTTGGACCCGCCACCTCTGGCCATCCCGGCAGTGCCGTCGCCGTCGTCACCGCGCAACGGAGCGACACGCATTGCCTTCAACGCCATTGATGCGTCACGCCTGACGCCAGCACCGCCGGACAGCCCCTCCAACGGGTTCATCACGTTCAACGGGCAGACGAGCTACACGTCATCGCCACTGCCATCCATCAGCACCACGTTCACGGTCGCCACGACGCTGCTGCAGGCGTCAACGAGCAACAGCTTCATCTTCCTCAAGCGCAACGCAGACGCAGACATCCTCTACGCGTACGTGTGTGTGTGTGTGTGTGTGTGTGTGTGTGTGTGTGTGTGTGTGTGTGTGTGTGTGTGTGTGTGTGTGTGTGTGTGTGTGGCTCGTTCTTGCTTGTGCTGGCGTGCTAATTTCTGCACTGTCCACCAAACCTAACACACCACGCCCCTTCCTCTCTGACACCTTCTCCCCACACCTTGACCCCTCCCCACCACCACAGCCTGGCGTCCCTCTCGTCTGCAAACGCGCTCGTGTTTTACTACCGCCCGTGTGGAACATCGGACCTGCTGTCCGCCACTTTCCCGTTTCAGCTCGCCGACCAGCGCGTGCACCGCGTGCTCCTGTCCATTGACAGCGGCGCTGTTTCGCTCTCTGTCGATGGTTCACAGCGCGTCACCCGCGCCATGCCCTCAGCATGCATCACAGACTGCCTTCCCCAGACGCAGGCGTGCTCGTTTGTGATTGGCGGCCAGCCAACCCCTGCTGGCCTCGCACTGCCGTTTGTGGGCACCATCACAGAGCTGTACTTGTTCCCTCTCGCCGCTCTCACGTCCTACCCAGACGCAGCCCAACTCACAATCACGACATCAACCACATCAACCACAACAACCCCCACAGCCACCACAGCCACCACAGCTACCACCGCTGATTCATCATCATCGTCGTCGTCACCGTCCGTGCACCCGTCTGGCCTGGGCAACGTGACGTTTATGCGTGTGCACACCACCGCCGATGCCAGCGGAACGGTCGTCCTCAACGACCTCACCCCTTACGCAACCTACCACTGCTTCCTGCGCGTTTCAAACGAGTTTGGGTCGCGAACAGGCACCGTCCTCTCCATTCGCACACCAGCGGCGCCGCCGCGTTTCGTTTCGCCACCGACTGTCAGCGCCATCACCGCAACGGGGGCGGTGCTGACGTGGCAGGAGCCTGGCGAGCTCAACGCAGCCTCTGTTGTGTACGACATCATCGTTGTCCCTGCGAACAACGCGTCGCACACGGTTGCAGACGTGCGTGGCCTGGATCAGCAGCAGCGCCAGCTTGCTCTGGCCACGCTGCGCCCATACACCCAATACCACGTGCAATTGGCCGTGCGAAACAGCGCGGGCACAACACAAGCACGGCTGGTCTCCTTCACCACGCTGCCAGCACCACCAGCAGGCGTGGTGCAGCCCACAACCATTGCCACCACGGCAACCACAGTGACACTGGCCATTGCGCCTGCTCGCTCGCTCAACGGCCCTGCAGCCACATATCGCATCTACGCCCGTCTCCTCTCGTCCAGCGCAACCACAACTGGTGAAGATAGCGGCGATGGTGACAGCACCACTGCCTCTCCCACCACCACGACAGCATCGGTAGCAACACCAGCATCCACAACAGCACCACCAACATCAAGAGCAACAGCAACGGCGGTGTTGGTGGCGGAGACGAATGCTGCGCCGTCCTCACTCACCATCGGGCAGCTTCTACCTGCGAGCGTGTATGTGTTTGGCGTGGCGGTGGACAACGGAGCGTTCAATTCGTCCGTCGTGTTTGCAGATGAGACGACAGTAACAGCGGCCGCGCTGCCGACAGAACAGACACCGCCTCTCCTGCAGCCACAGGCACGTGCCATCACCATTACCAACACCCCGCTCCCGCTCCGCCCAAATGGCGAAATTGTCGCATTTCGCGTGTGGTTGGACGGGATCATCTACACGGACGTCAGCAGCGGCGTGCTTGCAGGCACGACAATCACGGGGCTGGCACCCGCCACCATGTACAACGTGTCTGTTGCCGCATGCACCACGGCTGGGTGCGCGTCCCCTCCTGCCGGCGCGATTGCCACAACTCTGCCGGCGGCCCCAGAGGGCGTGTTGCCGCCAACGCTCGTGCTTGCAAGCAACACATCGCTCACGTTTCGCGTCAAACCGCCCCTCGTTCCCAACGGACCTGTGCTCGCATACGAGCTCGTGCTTGAGCAGATGCACGGCTGCGTGCAGGCAGACCCCGTTGGCTGCTCGTTCATCACCTGTACCAGCGACGAGGAGGTGTGTGGGAATGCATGCTACAACCCCGCCACGCACGTGTGCTGCGGCAACACCGCACTTCACCCACGCGCGGACAACCACACGTGCTGCGGCAGTGCATACGTGAGCACGGAGCAGGACCCAGCCCTGCCTCCCTTCGAGTGCTGCGGTGACAAGTGGTCGCCCCGGCGTGGGGGATACGTGTGCTGTGGCGGAGAGCACGTGTTTGCGAGCGAGGGCGCGCTATGCTGCGACGGCGTGCTGACGGAGGGCGACGCGTGCTGTGGTGCTCAGGGGTACTACGACACGGATGCGCACATGTGCTGTGACGGTGTGTTGTACGATGCCGCTGCCAATCGCAAGTGCTGCGGTGCAACCGTCATCCCCTCATCGCAGACGTGCTGTGCCGGCGTTGGGCGTCAGTTGAACGCAGACAACAGCGAGGCGTGTTGCGGTGTGGACGTGTTCACCACCACCACCACCACCACCACAAACAGCAGCAGCAGTGGTGGTGGTGGTGGTGTTGGTCTGTGCTGCCCCGTGTCGCCTGCGCTTGCTGCTGGCGCCGATGGCGATGTGGCTGCAAACCCGTTTGAATTTGGCGGCAGTTCTTCTGACGGCCACCTGCTGTACAACACGACCGCACTCAACACCGTGCTGTCAGCATCATCAGTTGCGAATGCGGGCTGCTGCGCGGGCCTGCCCATTGACACATCCGCATACACGTGCGCGTCAACGCTCCCCGACACCACCACCACCGCCGCCGCCACGACAGCACCCCAGCTGACTTGCGCCCTGCCCGTGGTCACATGCGACGCAAGCGCAACACCACTGACGCCAACAGCAACAACATCAGCTTGCGGCACGTGTGGGTTTGATCTGAGCAGCACCACGTGCAGCATTTACGACCCCACAGCCCGTTCATCATCATCACCATCGTCAATGATCAGTGGTGTGAGCGCGGCGCTGGCATCAGAGGGGCGGCAGCACGTCAACTCTGCATGCCCACCATACACCCGCTCCCGCGTACACCGCACAACCCACACCATCAGTGATGGCGGTGGTGAGATGCAAGCGGTTGACGTGACCGTGGCTGGCCTACTGCCGGCTGCGCGCTTCAGTGCCGTGCTTCGAGTTATCGGCGCTGGTGGCGAGGCGTCATCACCACCACTGCAATCGTCATCATGGTTGGCAACACGGCCGTCATCGCCCGACGGCGTGCTGCCGCCAGTGCTGGTGGACACCACGAGCACAAGTGTGCAAGTGCATGTGCACCGTGCCCTTCGCGAGCATGCGCCCAACATCACGTACACCCTTCTCATCGCCCCTCCCTCCTCCTCGTCAGCATCGTCGTCAGTCGATGAGGTGGTGCGCGCTCCCGTGTCGTTTCCAGATGTGTCAGCTGCTTTCACAGCCAGCAGCAACGCGGCACACGTGCTGTGGGCGCCATCCCTGCCCTCGCTCGTGTCAATCACGGATCTCGTGCCGTTCACGCAGTACAACGTGTGGGTTGAGGCGTGTGCGAACCTGCCAGCGCAGGACCCACAGTCAACAACAGGCGCCACAACGCCTCCAAGCAGTCCCACAACAGCAGCACCAGCGCCAGGCACCACAACCCAAAACGCAACCAACACACCGACAACAGCCTCATCGACCCCCACACCCACACCTTCAACACCCTCGACAACAGCATCATCACCAACCACCACAACCACCATGCTGTGTTCCGCCTCGCCTCGCATCATGACAACCACGCGGCAAGCGCCACCGCCCAGTGCTGGCGACGTGGACGTGACGCCCACCCAAACGTCGCTGCAACTGTCATGGGGGGTCACGCCGGAGCAGGAGCGAAATGGGCCTATCCTTTTCTACAGCGTTTCGGTCGAGGGCCGCGCACGTGTTGATGTTGCTGCGGCGCGGACAACCATGACCACCACCATCGCCAACTTGCAGCCGTACGAGCTGGTCGTCATCACTTTCGCAGCATGCACGCGCGCAGGGTGCACGTCACGCGCGATTGCTGCGCGCACGCTGGCCGCCCCTGCCACGGCGCTGGCGCCGCTTGGCGTGGATGGCATTGGCACGACCTATGTTGCCATGTCGTGGTCCCCACCGACGCGTCCCAACGGGCAAGTGGCCGGGTATGTCGTGGAGCGGGATGGAGCCGTGATTGCGGAGCCAGCAGTGCCGTCGTTCAACGACACCACGGCGCTGCCGTACACGCTGTACACGTACGCGTACAAGGTTGTGAACGAGGCTGGCCCATCGGCGCCCGTGTCTTTGCCGTTTCCTGTGCGCACGCTCCCTGCCGCCCCGCAGTTTCCGCCCGTCGCCATCCTCACCGTTGTCACCGACAGCAGCATCGGCCTGGCGTGGGACGAGCCTGGTCGCCGCAACGATGCAGCCGTCTCCTACCGCCTCTACCGCAGCGTGGGCACCGCCCCCAACAGCACCGCCCACCTGGGCACGCTCGTCAACGAAGGGTCACAGCTGTCCTTCGTGGACGAGGGGTTGCTTCCGTTTTCGCAGTACTTCTACACAGTTGTGGTTGTCAACTCGGTTGGCACAGCCGTAGCCATGCATGAAGACCCGTCCGGCAGTGCCCAGGGCCTCATCCCCCAAGCAACACGTGCCGTGACGTCGCAGGCGTTGCCTGCAGGCACATCTGCGCCGCAGCTCACCGTCCTCTCCAGTGGATCCATCGAAGCGTCCGTGTCCATCCCGGGCATTCCAAACGGGCAGATTACGCAATACGCGATCCAGCGCCGTCGCGTTGTCGGCGATGACGCAACACCACTCCAGCCCACCACCATCTGGACCAGCCCCGCGCCCGGCAGCGTGGTTGACGATGAGGGCCTGCAGCCATACACGCTGTACGAGTACCGCGCGCTCGTGACAAATGGCGCGGGCATGACGGCGTCCGTGTGGTCCCAGGCACGCACGTGCTCCGCAGCGCCAGCAGCGCCAGGGGACGTGGCACTGGCCGGCACCGCTGCCGCTGCAACATCGGCAGTGGTGTGGTGGACCGTTCCTCCGGCCGTCAACGGGCCAGCGGGGGCCGTCACGTACAACGTCACCGTGCACGCGTTGAGCTCCACTGGCAGCAGCAGTGGCGGCAGCGATGTTGACGCACAGGAGGGGGAAGTAGTGGTGTCGCAATCTGGTTCGAATACGCGCCGTTTGAACCTGACGTTGCTTGCAAGCAACACATATCACCGTGTGACTGCGCGAGCGTGTGTTCCCAGCACGTGTGCTGGTGAGAACGGCAGCGGTGATAGCGAGGGTTCGCCTCTTCAGCCCGCTGTTCTGTGTGGACCATCGCGGACCTTTGAATTCCGGACAGCACCGGATGCGCCGTCCGGCCTGCTGCCGCTCGCCGCCGTCGTTGTCAGCACGACGGTCGTGCGCGTGTCCTGGAGTCCTCCAACACAGCCCAACGCCGATGCCGTGCGCTACGTGCTTGCACGCAACGGCAGCGTATTGCTTGATCTGGACGACGCGTCGCAGCTTGACTATGTGGACCGCGCCATCACCCCCGGCGTTACGTACGTGTACTCGCTGACGTTCATCACGGCTGGCGGCTCCGCGACCGTGCTGTCGCCAGCTGTGCGCACGCGGCCGGGTGCACCTGAGGGCGTGGCGTTGCCTTCAGTCGAGCTGGCCCTGAGGGATGCGGATGTTCGCGCGCGCGTGTGCTGGTCAACGCCGCTGGACACGAAAGGTGCCATTGCGGCGTACCATCTGCACGTCAACGGCGATGTTGTGAATGCGCAGACGCAGCTGTGCGTGGACGTTCCGCTTTTGTATGACACGGCGTTTTCGGCGTTTGTGGAGGCGTGCAACAGCGTTGGGTGCGCGTCCGGCCCTGTACTCCGCTTCTCCACCCCCTGTGGCGCCCCTACGGCTGTCGTGGCGCGTGTTGCTTCGCGCACTGCAACCTCCCTGAACCTTGCATGGCCCGTGCCAGAGTACACGCGGTGCAGCGCTGTCCTTTATGACGTCAGCGTCACGGGGCCGGGCCTGCTGGAAGGGGCGTCCTCTTCATCGGAGATTGGCACGCTGGAGGTGGACGGCCTGTCCACTCGCACGCTGTCCGTAACAGATTTGCAACCCGCAAGCGCCTACACGGTTG
Organism: Salpingoeca rosetta; assembly: GCF_000188695.1. Taxonomy (NCBI): domain Eukaryota; class Choanoflagellata; order Craspedida; family Salpingoecidae; genus Salpingoeca; species Salpingoeca rosetta. The sequence continues at coordinate 733,535 of NW_004754907.1, read as the reverse complement.
TTGTTGCTGCTCGCACACGCGGTGGCCGCACGTCTGGTGCCGCCTTCCTTGCCGAAACATTGTCATCGCCACCATCGGGCGTTGGCATTCCCGCTGCTACCGTCCTCAGCAACACGAGCGTGCTGCTCGCCTGGGACCTTCCTCTCAAGCTCAACTCGCCGCCCAGTTCGCTGTACTTTGAAGTGTATCGTGACGGTGCCCTTACACGCACGCTGCCAGGGACTGTGTTTGCGTACACATCGCGCTCGCTCACGCCCGCCACCTCGTACAAGTTCAGTGTTGCGGCGTGCTCCTCCGCTGGTTGCACGCGCAGCCCGCTGGTGACGGCGACGACGCTTGAGGGCGTGCCTGCAGGCATTTCTGCGCCCGTGATTGACGCTGTCCGTGCGCGTGGGTTTGCGCTCGCGTGGTCCGCCCCTTCGAATGCAAACGGTGCCCTGACATCCCTTTGGCTTGAAGTGGACGTGTGCACGACGATAAACACAGACTGCTTTGGCTCCACCACCAGCGGCAGCGGCAGCGCCAGCAGCGCCAGGAGACGCCGGAGCAGGGGTGACGATGATAGCTTTGGTAATGCTGGTGGTGCTGGTGATAGTGATGGAGATGGTGACGTGAGGGTCGTGCGGCGGGCGGTGGTGTCTGGTGCGCCTGCTGGTGCTGTGCGCTATGCGTTTCCGCTTCCGCTCTCCGCCACATATGCGCAGGTGAACAACAGCGTCGTTGTGCCGTTTACACATCACCGCGCCCGCGTCGTGTACGCAACCGCCGCCGGGCCGACAGCCAGGTGGGGTCTGCTGACGTGTACGTGTGTGTTTGTGTGTGGGCGGGTGCGTACATGTATGTGTGGGTGGGTGCGTACATGTATGTGTGTGTTGTTGCGTACGTGTATGTGTGTGTTGTTGTTGTTGCCTCCTGCCTGGCGGAACGTAGAATCCTCATTCCATGCGCTCATCAACCTTGACACACACACACACACACACACACACACACACACACATACACACATACACACATCAATACACATTTGCTTCACACCTGTTCATGTGTCCAGTCCCTGGGCGTCGTCGTACACGGTCATGTGTCAGCCGAGTGATGGCCCAATGTGCACAGACGTCAAGACTGTCCCCCTCATCACACCCACAGCAGCACCCGCAGTCACAACCACCCCTCTCGTGTGCCAGGTATCGTGAATGGTGTGGTGTTTGCTTGTATCGAGGGGATTGGAGAGAGATTGTGCACGTGTGTGTTTGTGCATGTGTGTGCGTGTATTTCCACGCACCTGTGTATGTCTCTATCTCAGACACCTGTGTCCTCATTGCTCAAAACTCACAATCCAAGCACACACACACACGCGCGCTGCCAACACCACCACGCTACCAACACCACGACCGCAGATGACGGGCCCTCAGACGCTGAGCTGCGACTGGACGGGCGTGTTCTCCCTCTTCTCTCCGCTCAATTTCTACCGGTTTTCCCTATCAGAGCAACTTGAACAACCAATCATCACCATGGTCCGAAATCATGCGTTTGTGTGCATGTGACGTGTTTGTGTGTATGTGTGATATCTTGTGCGCATGTGATGTATGTGTGTGTGTCTGCGTCGCTGTGCATTTGCGTGTGGGTGTGCGTGTGGGTGTGCGTTTTGCATGATGGCAATCAACAAGTTTGCAGCTGCCGCACTCCATGCAACTTTCAACGCCCCTTTGTTAACATCGCTCCTCACCCTCCAAATGCCCAACACCACTGGCGCACAGGACACGGGCACGGCTGTCGGCGTGCTGCCGACTGGTCGCCCCATCACCGCCACTGTTGATGCCGTCACGCCACGAGGAACCGTCACAGCTGCAGCCACACTCCGCCTCCCGTCAACAAGTGCGCTTGTGTTTTGTGATGACGGCTGTGGTGTGCTGTGGCGTGTCGTAGTATTGTGGTATTGTATTATATTGTGTTGTTGTGGTGTGCTTTGTGTTAGCGTGCTTCGTTGTGAGATAACCATTGTGGGTGTGGGTGGTGGTACGCTTGCTAGCATTGTATTGCCGCTTCCATGCCGCCCTTTACACGTTCCCTCACATCCTTAACCCACTTCAACTTGCGACACTACAACCACCAGCCACCACGACCACGACAACAACGACAACCGCCAACGGAACGGTTGTGGCGACACCGCCCACGGCCACCTCTGCATCACGGGATGCCATTGGTGCTGGCGGTATTGTCGGCGTCTGTATTGCCGCGCTCTTCATCTTCGTCGTCCTCATCTGTGAGTGACTGCTGTCGTGCTGGCGTGCGTTTGTTTGTTTGTTTGTTTGTTTGTTTGTGTGTGTGTTTGTTTGTTTGTGTGTTTGTTTGTGTGTTTGTTTGTTTGTTTGTTTGTGTGTTTGTTTGTTTGTGTGTTTGTTTGTTTGTGTGTTTGTTTGTGTGTTTGTTTGTGTGTTCATTTATTGTGTGTGTGCGCGCGCTTGCGCACTTGCGTGTGGTTATTGTGGCGGTGTTTGGTTGACACGCAGCCTCGATGAGCAAACTCAAAGTTGTCCTGTGGTCGCCATCCACTACGCTCCAACCCTGTATATGTGCGTGTATGTGTGTGTGTATGTGTGTGTGTGCAGTGGCGCTTGTGTCTCGCCGGCGCAATGCGATGGGGGCAGTGCAGGTCATATCTGTGAAGACCACAGACCCGCTTGCGGAGACACTGGACATGGATCACATGCACGCGCACAACCGCAACCACTTTTGGGTCAAGGACATTGAAGACGTGGTACGTTCCGGTGCTGAGGCTTGCACGCTGTGTATGCAACTGTGATCATGTGTGCACTTGCTTGTGTGAATGTGCGTTTTCTTTCATGCATTCGCTGCTGTTGCACGTCTTACCACGCCATGCTCTGATCACTACCACCACTACCACCACCTCACCTCCTTTCCCTTCCTCGCCTCCCTTCACCGCCATCAGGAGATGGCCCCTGCCGTGTTGATGCGGAAGAGCGGTCCGTCCAGCCACCACCGCCCCCACTCCAGCGTCACCGCCAACCGCCACAGCAGCGCCAGCAACGCCAGCAGCAGCCGCAGCAGCGTGTATGTGCAGCGAACGGTGCGTGTGGATGGCGTGCCTGCCTCATCGTTCATGGTGCCACAGCCGCTCCTGGGACAGGTGCCGTCCGATCAGCAGCACGCCCACCATGGCAGCAGAGGCAGCGGCAGCGGTCATGGTGGTGGTGATGATGAGCGGGACTTGTGGCTGCTGGCGGGTGTTGTTGACAGCGCTCTTCAGCCTGACGAGACACAAACCGATGGTGATGGTGATGGCGATGGCGATGGTGATGGTGGTGTTGGCCGTGTTGGTGCGAGCGCCAACGTGACAGGGATGTCTTCATCGCACTTTGGAGACCTGCTGAGCACCACGGGCCCCAGCATGCGGTGGGGCCACCCCTACCCGGCGACACCGCGCGGCGCCTCGTCTCGCATGCACAACAGCACCAGCATGTACCAGCCGAGCCCAGCACCGTCGTATTCGCAGCCAGGGCTCACCGTATCGGCGCTCTTCACACCGCGTCACGTGGAGCCCCACATCCCGCTCGTGCCGCCAACGCCACTGCCAGATGCGCCAGCGACCGTGTACACGCCGGGGCAGGCATCGCCACCGCCCACAGCGCACCCTGGTGCCACCCAACACAGCCCAACACACGCACGCGCGCATGATGGGTCGTTTGTTGCTGCGGATGACACGCGTGACAAGCGCCAGCGCACACCAGCGGGTGCGGGCGAGGAGGTGTCGGGTGCAAGTAGCGGACGCGGTGGTGATGGGAAGCGACGGTGGTCGATTGTTGGGCGGTTGAGACGCTCTCGACGGGGATCAACAGCAGATGCCATGCCCGCCAGTGGCGATGAAGATCACCATGATGTTGATGGTGATGGTGATGGTGATGGTGATGGTGATGATGAAGGTGATGGTGATGGTGGTGAATTGGATAGGCCGCGGCTTGCGAGTCTGCGTGCTCGCGATTACACGCTGCGCTCCATGGCACAACAGCCACTCAACATCAGCGATGTGCCACACGTTGGTGATGACGATGACGATGATGATGATGATGACGTTGGCGGTGACGACGATGATGGTGGTGTTGATCACCATCGCCACGAGCACCCGCACCACCGCCGGCGGAAAAAGCGCAGCAGTCTGCGTGTGCGTTTGTCGATGTTCGAGCCACGATCAGGCAAGAAGAAGGACAACAAGCAGGAAGGTGGCAGTGGTGGCAGCGATGGCGGTTATGGTGATGGGCCCAGGGAGGAAGATGAGCAGGGCATTGAGAAGGAGGAGGAGGTGGTGGTGGATTATGGGCAGCCACTGTTTGTGATGCCAACAGCCACGTCATCAACAACAGCAACATCGTCGACGACAGGACACGACGCATCAGCACGCAGCAGTAGCGCGGCTGTGGGCGCCGTGCACGACCACCCGCACTACGACCGCATTCGCAGGGTGTCTGACGTGCTGCTGCACTCGGTCATGCTGGACGGGTTCTACGATGCGTTGGAGGAAATTGGGCGGCGGCGGAAGCAGCAGCAGCGCGAAGAGGAGGAGGGACGTCAGGTGGCCAGCAGGCAACAGCAGCTGGAACACGCTGTTGGTGATGCTGTTGGTGATGGTGATGGTGATGGTGATGGTGGTGATGAACAGATTACGCTTCGAAATGGCGACGATGGTGATGAAGGCGTGGTACCTGTGAGCGTTACTGCTGCCACACCGCACCAGCAAGAGACGCGCGAAAGTGACAGTGAGAGTGATGCAGCAAGTGCACCTACAGCCGAGCACAACAATGCACCCGACACCAGTCCCAGCGCCACCATCACCGCGGATGATGTGCAGCTTCGCCCTCACAACCACAATCAGCAGCAGCAGCAGCAGCAGCAAGAAAGGCGACCGCGACTGCACACGCTGCACGCTGACCGCGCTGGCCAGCCGCTTGACCCGCACCGCTTGTCGCTCTCTTTCAACGTGGAGCCCACGCGCGCCGCCGTGCTGTCAGACACGCTGATGGGACTGCAGGGCCAGGTGCTGGCTGCTGACACAGTGGAGGAAGCAGCAGATACAGCGGTTGCTCTGCTGGACCTCTTGCACCGCAGTGTGAGTGCAGGTGCACAGCCAGGCAACACACGCCCCACTCGTGATGGTGGCAGCGATGGTGGTCGCAGTCGTGGTCGTGGGAGTTTGCTCTCTGCGCATGAGGCCGCGCGCCGCACCGCTGCTCAGCACTCAATGGCATCATCATCATCATCATCATCACCGTCGTCATCAACATCATCGTCATCGGCATTGGACGGAGCGAGTGATGGAGGTAAAGGCGGACATGGAGTGACAGACACGCATGCGTCCAACGACACAATGACGCCTGGCAATGATGCCGATACACAGCAGCAGCATTCGCAGCATTCGCAGCAGTCGTTGTCATCGTCTTCGGCAGGTGGGCGGTTGGCAACTGTACAGGAGGTGGAGGATGGGCGCGCTGAGGATACGATGGATGATGCTGTCTCCGTTGCTGTGGATGGCGGTGGTGAGACAACACAGCAGCAGCAGCAGGACGAGGACGAGGAAAGAGAGGGACACGAGGAAGGGATGAAGGGCGAAGAAGACAGCAAGGAGGAGGAAGAGGCAAAGGAAGATGTAGGGGCAGTGACCAGCACCACCCATGGTGGTGATGGAGACGAGAACAATGAGAATGAGGAGGATGAGGCACGCGAGATGGCGGAGCTAGAGGCTCTGCTGGAGGAGGAAGGGATGTTGGACGCCGCAGACCAGCGACCCCAGGCCAACAACGGCGGCGGCGGCGGTGGTGGTGGTCATGGCGATGGTGACGATGATGATGATGAGATGGCTGAACTGGCTGAGCTGCTGCAGGAGGAAGGGTGTTGATGGCGAGTACTCCTGACCAGAGAGAACGAAGCTGTGTGTGTGTGTGTATGTGTGTGTGTGTGTGTGTGCGTGTGTGAGTGTTTGTGTGTGTGTGTGTGTATGTGTGCGTGCGTGCGTGCGTGTGCGTGCGTGTGTGAGGGGGGAGAGGAGAAACAGGCAGGCATGTAATGATTGCGTTTGGTGTGGCCGTTGTGTTGTGCTGTGCGTGCGGTTTTGTTGTTGCTGCCGGTAGAAACTGCATGCACGTGTATGCTCTAGTCAATCTTCAGTGCTTGGGACATTTCAGCTGTCAATACGTTTCGTTTAGTGACTCATTGAACGCACTCAATGTGACAGTTTGCGTCCACATCGATCGCGACCAGCGCGCTATGCGAACATTGAGAGAGCGAAGGAACAGAGAGAGATAGGGAGAGAGATAGGGAGAGGGAGAGAGAGAGAGAGAGAGAGAGAGAGAGACAGAGAGAGAGACAGAGACAGAGAGACAGAGACAGAGAGAGAGACAGAGAGAGACAAAGAGAGACAAAGAGACAGAGAGGGAGAGAGAGAAAGAGAGGGCAGACACATACACACACACACACACACACACACACACAGCGATGAGCAAGGGCATCTGCGGTCCGTGTCATGCGAGGGCAATTTGATGCCAGCCAAGGGCAAACGCGGTGCCGAGTGCAGCCCCTGCAACAACCTGCGGCGGGGTGTGATCGCCCGTGAGCGATACGCGTGTGTATGCGACGCTCGCTGCCCAGACGTATCCCAAAGCAGGAACGGCATCACGCAGTAATCGAGACGGCGGGTTGCTGTAACGACAGCACAAAGCAGTGCAAGAGCGCGAGAGTCAGTGCGAGAGTGAGTGAGTGAGTAGGTGAGTGAGTGGAGCGGGGACGCAGTGTGTTCAAGTGGATACAGACAATGCACGCAGGAACGTCGGCCCGCTGTTCGCAACCTCTTCTAGTCTTGTGAGCGAAAGCGTGTGGCTTACTTGAAGGCGTTGTACAGTGTGAGGTGCGTAGAGACGGCAAAGTAGAAGAGACTGTTGGCGTGCGTGGAGGGCATGCCCCGCGTTTGCTTCTTGGACGTTGCTGGTCGTCCTTCATCCACAACACGCTTGACAAGCTGTGGTGAAGTTGTGCAAAAAAGGAAGTTGTTGTTGAGTTGGAGGCCTGAGCACATACGCGCACACACGCACACACGCACACACGCACACACGCACACGCACGTACGCACGTACACTGCAGCACGTATGCGCACACATGTACACCCACATCGCGGCGCTCAAACAAACACAGCATACAGCACACACATACACACACACACACGCACACACACACACACAACCTTGCCGACGGCGACATCAAGGAGAGAGCCAGCAACAAAGAGGAGGGAATAGCGTGTACGGTCCAGCGCCATGTATGCGAGGCAGGATCCCACAAGCAATCGCGGTGTCCACGTGTTGAGGGCGAGCAGACACTGCTTCACCAGCGCAGCGCGACCACAGCACCCACAACAACCGTTCATCATCATTGTTGCTCTGCCGAAATTTATTGCATGTTATTGAGATTTTTCAGTAACGACGCCAAACCAAACAGCAGCAGCTTGTTGTGCTATTTCCAGCCAACACACACACATCACTCGCTTGTTCGGAGTTGTTGATGATGGAGAGGCCAGAGGATGCTGATGAGCAGAAGAAGAAGCAAGTGCGGCTTGCTGGCTTAGTGGACCGGCTCTGCAGCTTCACCTCTTTTGAGGAAGGCGACGATGACACGGAAGACACGACCGCGACACCTGCAACTCTGGCGGCTCAGATCGAAGGTGTGCATGTGTTGCAGTTGTTGTTGTTTGTGTGTGTGTGTGTAAGTGTGTGTAAGTGTTGTGTGCGTCTGCACTGTGTTTTGTGCGTGTGCACTTGCGTGTGTGTGTGTGTGTTTGCACATGCACTTCTGTCTTTCCTTTCGATTCCTGGTTCTCACACAGTTTCTGGCGTGCGACAGATGTGCTACAAGAGTACCAGGAGCAACCACAGCTGCTGGATGCCAACTTGGGTCAGAAGCAAACGCATGCACAGTGTGTGGTGGACACGTTGTAGTCGTATGTGGCAGCATTTGAATGTGAGTGGCAGCGGTTTGCTTCCAAGTTGCAAGTGCGGCTTCTTTCTCACGACTCTTGTGCACCCGTGTTATGCATGACGTTTGTGTGTTCATTTTCTCTTGCAGAGCCAATGGTATCGTCGTTGTTGGGCATGATCAAGGATGGCAAGTGCGTCAACAGTGACCACGAAGACGCCATCTTTCGCATCCTCTACTTCTTCACAAAGGTGCGGTGTGATGTGTGAAGCGAACTTGAAGAGAGCGCGAGAGTGTGTGCAAAGACGGTGACGTGTGGATGTGCTTGGGCGATTCCGTGAGCGTCTGATAGCGTTGCTTTGTTGTTCAGCTGTGATCGGGACGGTTTTCAGTTGAGTGTTCACACACACTCACGTACACGCACACACACTCACGTACACGCACACACTCACACACTCACTCACACACACTCACACACACACACACTCACACGCGCACACACTCACACACTCACTCACACACACTCACACACACACACTCACTCACTCACTCACACACACACACACTCACTCACTCACTCACACACACACACACTCACTCACTCACTCACTCGCGTACACGCACACACGCACACACGTACGCACTACACACGCTGATTTGTCCCTCCCCTCTCCGCTCACCATCTCCTCCTCTCTTGTGCTCGCTCGGCTGCTCGCTGCATCTGTCCTCAAAAGGTTCGCGGGTACAAGACCATCATGCGATGCTTCTCGCACGAGGCAACGGATCTCATCTTGGTGCTGGAGCGCATCGAGGCCGAGGAAACGACGGACCACGCGCGCTGGCAGCACCGCTATATCCTCCTCCTGTGGCTGGCGCTCATCAGCCTGCTGCCGTTTGATATCGCTGTCTTTGACGAGAAAAAGGGCGGGAAAACGCTTCCGCAGCGCGTCCTCCATATCTGCACCGTGCGTCCTTTTGGAGAGAGGGGTTAGGGATGGAGGCAGCGTGTTGTGTGTTGCTGTTGAATGTGTTGTATTGTGTGTGTGTGTGTGTGTGTGTGTGTGTGTGTGTGTGTGTGAGTGCGTGTGTGTGTGTGTGTGTGCGTGAGTGAGTGCGTGCGTGTGTGCATTTGTGTGTTTTTGGTGGTCATGGTTATTGTTACCATCGTATCTCCCTCCCATGGGCTCATCGTTCATCATCATCTCAATCGCTGCTGCTGCCGCCATATTGCTGGACACCAGACGTATCTCGGCTCACCGGACAAGGGCCGCGACGGTGCAGCCCAGGCGGCGGGAAGGTGCGAGCACGCTGGCAATTATCCGCATGTGATCATGTTCTCTCACTGTCTCACTAATCCACACACACACACACACACACACACGCGCGCGCGCGCGCGCAACTCACTGTCGTACACTACGGCCTTCCTTTTGCCTCTGCGCCCCTCTTAAGGTTTTTCTCGCGCCCGGATATGGTGCACACGGAGCTTGAAGGATTCATCGAGTGGTGTGAACACACGCTCGCATCCACAGACGGTGCGGAGTCGTGACACTGTCACTGCTACATATGGTTGTGGCGGTTTGCCTGCAAAGCATGTTCCCGCCATGCCATGGCACACTGAACACCACTCAACATTCATCGTATTACCATTCGCCACCACCACCACCACCACCACCCATCGCCCGCCAGACCTTGATCGGGATCCGGCTGTTGTCGGCGTGATGACCGCTTTGCCTGCACTGTTCAAGTTTGCACAGCGCGAAGCCATCCTCCCATACGGTACACGCACAATTACACACACACATACATGTACACATGCACACCACACATATGCATACATAGACACACACACACACCATACATATGCATACATCACCACACACACACAAATACATGCACAGATACTTATGCATACACAAACACACACGCACACTCATGCACGCTCATCACTGACAACACACGCGCGGGAATTTTTGTTTTTGTTCAGCGGACCGAATTCTTGCTGTCGTGCACCGCCATCACCTGATGACCAACGCCAACACGCTCGTCAGAAAACTCTCCACCAAACTCGTGCAGGTATTCTTTGCCCGCAGGCACACATGCACGAAGATGCTTGCAGTGGCTGCTGCGTGTGTGTGCGTGTGTGTGTGTGTGTGCGTGTTTGTGCTGCACTCGCCTCTTGTCATTGTCCCCACCACCACCACCATCACCATCACCATCACCATCACCATCACCATCACCGCCCATTCATGACATCCACCCCACCTTCCCGCCGTCTCCCTTCACACCTCACTCCCCCCCCCCTTCATTGCCGGCCGTGGTTCAGCGTGTTGGGATGTCCCACCTCCCACCGCGCGTTGCGTCATGGCGCTACCAGCGTGGCATGCGCTCGCTCATGTCAAACCTGCAGCAGCAGCAGCAGCAGCAGCAACAGCAAGCGAGCAGCCTGGCTGGCGACGACAACAACGACGACGACGACGATGTTGGACACGATGAT
>NW_004754907.1:713073-720573 GCF_000188695.1 Salpingoeca rosetta | reverse complement strand
ACATACATACACACCTTCCTCTCCCTTTCTCCCTGCTGCTGCAGGTCAAGTTGTCCCACTGGGATGAGGACGTGCGACAGCTGGCGGCAGATGCGATTGTTAAGCTCTCGCCCCACGCGCGCGCGCACGTCGTGGACGCATTCACATCGACAGTTCTGCCCAACACCCTCTCCATTGACCTCAACACGTACACACTTGCGCTTCCTGCTTGCCCTTGTCTTGCAAACGGCATTGCTCCAGGGGCCGTGTGTGTGTGTGTGTGTGTGTGTGTGTGTGTGTGTGTGCGTGTGTGTGCGTGTGTGTGCGTATGTGTGTGTGTTTTGTAAACATGTGTGTCATCTGCACTTTGCTCACCACAACCACCATCACCTTTGTTGTTCTTTGTTACTGACAACCCTCTCCTCCCATTTCCCATTACACCCTCCGCCACCGTCGCTGCCGCAAACCAGACGCCAGGGTGCGGTGTTTGGCGTGGGTGCGTGTATGCTGGGCCTGTCCCCACCCGCTCCAACGTGGGATGAGACGGACCTTGCACACCGCACGGCGTACGTTGCATCCCAGCATGCTGCGTTCACCTCCACCTTTCAGCCAATACACGTGGCACGAGTGCAGTCGCTCCTATCGGATCTAGAGTCCGCAAAATACACGCACGGACTCGGTGGTGCCCTCGTCAGGAAGGCCTGTACGTGCAAACACATGTACCACCCTTGATCTTGGTGCCATGATTGTGAACATGTGCATGTGGTGGATGTTCGTTTGGTCGTTTGTTTGCGGCCTCTCTCTCTCTCTCTTTCTTCTCGTGCATTCACTGAACTGTTCATGCTAAGGCTGGCCACCTTCCTCTTCTCCAATCAAGCAACACCACCATGTGTTCACATGCTCACATCTCCATCCCCTTGTCCCTCCCACCACCACCTCGTCTCGCTCCCATCGTCAGGCGCCGCCACCATTCAACGCCTCGCCCTCGCTGGGTTCCCCGTCATCCCCATCAGCGGCAGCCACGATGGGCGCGGCGGCAGCGACGGGAACAACGCTGCACCTGCGACAGCAGAAGCATCAACACCAACGACAACTGGAACAGCACAAGCATCAGCATCAACGACAACTGGAACAACAGCAACGCCAATTCCGGTGGGCCAACAGCCATTACCACCATCAGCATCATCATCAGCGCGTGCCGTCCCCGAGTTTTCGTGCGCGGCCATGTTGGAGAGCGCAGTGCTGTCGTCGTGGTTCGACTTTGCACTGCAGGGCTTTGAAGACGCGGACGAGGACACGCGTGCACGCAGCATTGCCGCCGTGCTGCAGCTGTGCCAGTCGTATTACGCAAGCTGCGAGGAAGGACTGCAAGTCCTCCGTGACGCAGTCCTACCTCGCCTCGTTGCCAAGGTCGTGCACCCGCACGCTCTTCGTCCACAGGCGCGCGCCGCCGCCGCACGTGTACTGGGCGACCTGCCCGCCCGCTTGCTGCTGGACACACACGAGAAGGTGATGGCTGTGTGTGTTTGGGGGGGGGAGGCTGTATGGGTGTGTGTGTGGGGGGGGAGGGTGCGTGTGCGTGTGGGTGTGTGGATGTCAGGCTGTGTCCGTGGTTGTCTGTGTGCAATCCGTTGCAACGTGTGCGCTCGTTGCTTGGGTGATTGCCCGTGTGTTGAACAACGTCGGCACGCACAGCTGAGTCAAATCACACCGAACCACCCTCGTTTGCTCTCGTTGTTGGTTGTGCTGGGCAGGTACTTGGTGCGTTGGGTGTGGCTGCGCGTGCGCTTGACGAGGAAGCGAACGCGGCTGTTGCCCTCCGACACGCCGCCCTGCACTCCATCACCACTCTCCTGCGCAGAGCTTGTCGCGAACAAGGTGCACAAGCACACAAGCAGTGACTAAGGAGGCTGTATAGTATGCTTTGAAAACGTGGAATGTGCGCAGTGTGTGTATGTGTGTGGTTACGTGTGCGCGAGGAGTGTGTGTGTGTGTGTGCGTGTGTGTTGTGAAGACTGTTGTCCTCTTTCTCGGCCGACTCCGTCCACCACAATCATCATCACGATCACCGCGATCATCATCACGATCACCGCGATCATCATCATCACCACCACCACTTACAGCCCTTCGACCGTTGCTGTCATCGTCGTCCATTGTGCGCCCGGCGCTGCGCGTGTTCCTGTCGAGCTTGGACGATTACACTATCACCAGCAGAGGGGATGTTGGATCCACCGTCCGCTTGCAGGCGATCACCGCCCTTGGCGAAGTCCTCCCACTCCTTCTTCCCCTCACACCGTCGCTCGCGGCTTGCACCAGGTACTTGTGTGTGTGTCTGTGTGTCTGTATGTGCATGTGTGCATGTGCGTGTGCATGTGTGCATGTGCGTGTGCGTGTGTTCGTCCACCTTTCACAGATGAACATTTCCTCGCCGTTCCTTCCTCGCCCGCTTCTCACCTCCAACGCACGCATCCCTACCCGTGCAGTCTACTGCATGAGTGTGTTGCTGGTCTGCTGAAGCAGCTGGCAGAGAAACTCGATCGCCTGAGGAGTGAAGCAGGCAACGCCCTCGTCCGCGTCGCCGATGCCTGCAAGCAACACATCACCCAACAACAGGGCAAGGTCAGCTGAGAGGCGCGCGCTCGCGCGCGTGTGTGTGTGTGCATGTGGATAGGTAGGTGGGTGTGTTTGTTGGTGTGTGTGGGGGATGTGCATGCGTGTGTGTGTGTGTGTGTGTGACTGTGGGCGAGACTGTTTGCAGTGTGCTGTATTCTCATCGCATCATCATCATAATTTGATTCCTTCATCGCCAACGTTTGACCGCGCTCTGTCCTATCATTAGGAGTGCACTGATGAGAAGCCACAAGACGACAAACAGATGCGAAGTGACCTGGCTGCCGTCTGCGATCACATCATGTACGTGCACGTATAGCGTGATTGTGGTGCGCTGGCCGCTGTCGTGTGTACAAGTGTGTGTGTGTGTGTGTGTGTGTGTGTGTGTGTGTGTGTGTGTGTGTGTGTGTGTGTGTGTGTGCTTCAGTGCTCTTGCTCACGTGAATACATCCGCGTGCAATCGCTGCTTCATCATCTTCATCATCATCATCATCATCATCATCATCATCATCATCATCATCATCATCATCATCATCATCATCATCATCATCATCATCATCATCATCATCATCATCATCAGGTCGCAGCCGACGCCGCTCGACTGGTCGGCAGCGCACATTACGTTTCCAATTGTCGTTCAGCTCCTTCGCCTCCCATCCATCCAGCGCCCGCTGCTGGTGCGTTGTGCTTGTGTGTGTGTGTGTGTGTGTGTGTGTGTGTGTGTGTGTGTGTGCTTTGTGTGTATGTGTGTGTGTGTGATGTGTGCTTTGTGTGTGTGTGTGTGTGTGTGTGTGTGTGTGTGTGTGTGTGTGTGTGTGTGTGTGTGTGTGTGTGTGTGTGTGCTGTCCTCATTCGCCCATGGCTTTGCGAGCATTTTCCACATTTCACCTCCTCACTTCAACCGCCACCACCCACCACCACGACCTTATTCATCGCCCGCCACCAGAATGGGCTGGTTGTGAGCGTGGGTGGGTTGACGGAGTCCCTCGTGCACGCATCATCACAGGCACTCATTGCATTCTTCTTCAGCATCCATGGTCAGTGGTATGCACGCGGATACAGCATGTTTGAGCGTGGGTGGTGTGCACATGCGTCGGGTAAAATGTTGGCTTGGATCACGCATTGGTTTTCCTTCAGGTCCATCCGTCACTCGCTCGGCTAACCACGTGTTTGTGCACCCTTGCCCGCGTGCTGTTTTGTGTGTGTGTGTGTGTGTGTGTGTGTGTGTGTGTGTGTGTGTGTGTGTGTGTGCAGATGATGTGAAGGCTGGAATCATGTCTGCGATGGTGGATTTGCTTCGCGCAAACATGGCGGATGACCTGGTGGTGATTCCACTTTTGAAGACGTGCGATACCCTCATTGCCAACGCCTGCCTCGACAGCCTCATTGCATCCCCACGGTGAGGGCATGTTGGATGAGCGTGGGGCACATGTTGGGCTCTGCGTGGATTTGGACTTGCGTGCTTGAATTTGCATCTGGCCTTGCTTGTGTATCTTGTTGATGGCGTGTGTCACGGAGTGAAGTGAACTTTGAACGTGATCACACACACACACACACACACACACACACACACACACACACACACACACACACACACACACACACAGGACGGGTTTTGCGCTTGAAATGTATGAGCTGGTGAAGAAGCAGCTGTCAAAGTGCACCAACGTGCAGAAAATCATCCAGTGCATCCATGTGTAAGTTGTGTGTGCGTGGGGGTGATGGCGGGAGCTGTTGTGAAAGCGAATTGCGTGTAGTTACATTGACGGCAGCAGCCGCTGCGCATTGCATCTGCGCACCACACTCACACTCACACTCACTCACGCGCACACACTCACTCACTCACGCGCACACGCACACCCATACACACTCATACATACACACGCACGCTCATACACACCCAAACACACTCATACACACGCACGCACGCTCATACACATGTGTTCACCACCGTCACCTCCAAAACGGGCCACCACCATGCGAACTGCAGGTGCTGTGGACTGCTCAGCTTTGACAACTGTTTCAAGAAGAGCATGGCCACCCTCGGCATGTGCCTGTGCAACAGATACCCGAGGGTGAGGAGGGTGATTGTTGCTTGCTTGCCTGGTGCGGTGCTGTGCTATGCTGCTTTCATCCCACTCTGTTGATGACTTTTTTCTCTAGAACACGCACATCCCCCGCACGCGCGCTCACTCTTGCACTGACCCACATTCGTGCGGGCAATCACGTGTTCTGCTTTTACTTGTGTGTGTGCGTGTGTGTGCGTGTGTGTGTGTGTGTGTGTGTGTGTGCAGGTGCGTCGCGTGACGTGCGAATCGCTGTACGTGGCGCTGCTTGGGCTCGACCGCCCTTACATCCAGCCCGCTGCAAAGGAGCAATGCATCCAAATCCTCATCACCACAGAATGGTGCGCAGTTTTGTGTGCGTGCGAGTATGTGTGTGAGAGTGTGTACGTGTGTGCGTGTGTGTGTGTGTGCATGGCTATCCCCCCCCCCCTTTCCGCGCCCACACACGCGCACACATACACACATCGACAGGGATGGTGACATCACGTTTGCTCGGCAGCAGCGCAACGCCATCTGTGACCTCGTGGGGATTCCAAAGCCAAAGCTGAAGAAGACAGCGGCAAAACAACAGCAGCGGCAGCAGCAGCCCAAGAACGAGCTCGACTCGTATCAGGGTTAGTTGATGTGCTCGTGTCTTCGTGATTGCGTGTGTGTGTGTTTGTGTGTATGTGTGTGTGTGTGTGTGTGATTGCATGTCACACTCAAAAGTATGCGTGTGTGTGTGTGTGTGTGCACGTACATGGGCATGCGTGCTGCTATCGTCATCGACCCAGCTCAACCTGGTTTCGTCCACCACCATGTCTTTCGCACTGAAGATCTTGTGGATCGCGCGGGATATTAGAGAGGGACAGCGTGCAGTGCTTGCTCCATCACGACTTCCTGGCACCCCCCCCCGGCTGGATCAAGCTTGTTTTCATGTCGACGTGCATGGCGTGTGCGTGTGTGTGTTCTGTCGTCACTGCAGTCGTTGTCTCACCTTCGATATCTGCATAAACAGCAATTCGAACAGAGCGCATGGTGTTCAATCAAAGCACAACAATCGCCAACAAAAGCACAGCGCACCCACAACGCAACAACCCCATGCCCTTCCCCTCCCCCAACTCGCCCACTGATTGCATGAACAGCGCTGCTTTGTTCAAAAACGTGCTGAGAATCGCCTGAAAATTTGGATGGTGTCGACACACAGACCCCTTCTCTTCAAGGTGTCCTCCTTCGTACGGCCCACTCGTACAGCAGCAAGAAAAACACACACACACACGCACAAACACGTACGCAACGCAAACAGACACAACACACGCACACATGCTCATGCACACATGCAGCAAGTCCGTCATTTTTTCAGACCACCGCAGACGGGTCGACAGTGATCGACACAACAAGCAACCACCAAGCAACGTTCGACCGACGCAGCAGCTCAGCCCAACTTTGGTACCACACACACACACACACACACACACACACACACACACACACACACACACACACACACACACACACACACACACACACACACACACACACACACACACACACACACAAACACACACATACACATACACATGATTGCTTTGTTTCTCTCCGGTATCTGCAATGCGTCTGCACAAACCAATGGTTGTCACTCCCCAAGCCCCTTTGCTGTGCACTACCCTGCTGTCAACGCTATCGTCTCCTCACTAATCTTCTTTCATGTCTATCTGCATATGCCCTGGGCTCGCAAGCTACCAACGACACGTTGTGTCGAGGGTGTACCCATCGACAGGTCATTGCTTTGTCGTGCTTTCGAGTGCACTGAGACGCCTGCTCAAGTCTGGACAGACCTTCACTTGCCTCCGCAGCCACAATGAATGGCCGGTATGCATGTGCGTGTATTTGTATGTGTATGCATACGTGCGTGTGCGTGCGTGTGTGTGTATGTATTTGTTGATCCGGTTCGACATACACCGCTTGCTTGCACGTTTATTCGTCATGAGCACCACCTCTCTTTATTATCCCTTCACATCACTCCTCTTCCCTTTTGCAAATGCACGCTCGCAGCGAGTTTGGAGGGTTCAAGATGGTGCCGGTTGACGGCAGCCAACGCGAGAAAATCTCCCGCCTGCAGCAGCTTCAGGCACATGATGAGAACGACGAGGAGGGCTTGCCGCTAGGGCTGTCGACAGCAGACATCATGGCCCTGGTACAAGACGATGAGAACCCAACAGCTTCGAACGCCTCATCTGAACCAGCTCATGACACCACCACCAGCAGCAGCAGCAGCAGTAGCAGCAGTAGCAGCAAGACGAAGAGACAGGGGGCGAAGAAGCGAGTGCACAAGGACAACCACGCGCGAAGCAGTCCATCTGCAGGCAATGGCGACACACCCAGCCAGTCCAAACCTGCACACGGCAATGGCGATAAAGGCAACAATAACGACGACGAGAACAATGACAACGACGACAACGACCACGAAGACGACAGTAACGGCAGCAACCACAACGACAACAATGATGACAACAACAACCACGACGAGGACAACGACAACGACACCAGTAACGATGACAGAGAAGGCAGCAACCACAACGGCAACAACCACAACGACGACGACAACGACAACGACAACAGCAACAACAACCACGAAGACGATAACAACAACAACGACGACGACGACGACAACAATGACAACAACAACAACAATGACACACAACACAACAACACACAACACACACAACACACACAACACCACACACACACACACACACACACACACACACACACACACACACACACGACGACGACGACGACGACGACGACACACACAACACGACACAATGAATGACTACGACGACGCATCGATCCCGATGCAGCG
>NW_004754907.1:698201-712973 GCF_000188695.1 Salpingoeca rosetta | reverse complement strand
ACAACAACAACGACGACGACGACGACAACAATGACAACAACAACAACAATGACAACAACAACAACAACAACAACAACAACAACAACAACAACAACAACAACAACAACCACAACAACAACAACAACAACAACAACAACAACAACAACAACAACAACAACAACAACAACAACAACAACGACGACGACGACGACGACGACGACAACAACAACAACAACGACAACAATGATGACAACGACGACGCAATCGATCCCGATGCAGCGCTTGCCACCTTGAAGAGTCACTTCACACCGGAGGCGATCCTTGACGAGGACTTCATGCGCATGCTGTGTGACGTCCTGGAGACGGTGCGCCGCGCTGACGTGCCGACGGTATCCGCGCTCGTGCAGAACGGGTTCTTGCTCTCCGTGCCGAGTCTCCTGCTTGTGCACTCGGACAAGCAGCTGGACGCGTTTGTCACCACGATCATCACCACCGTGCTGCAGAAGCCACAGTTGACGGCGCTGCTTGGGCCAAAACACAGCCGCGCTGCGTTTGACACTGGCATGGAGCTGATACGCCGCCGCGACGACTTGTACCAGCGTGCACTGGCGAGCCTGATGATGGCGTGGGCGCTCAAGACGCTGCTTGAGGACGAGGACTGCGACGAAACGCTCATCGCCAAGGTGCAGAAGAGCAAGTGCGTGCTGCACCTGCTGGACGCCCTGGGCAGCTTCCACCGCAACCTCACGTTCCAGACGACGTGTGCGCGAGGGGTGCGGCTGCTGCTGCGGCTCAACATCATGTTCCGGCTGCAGGTTGCCCAGCACCCTGGGGGCATTGGCAGTGTCATGGAGGTGTTGCGGCGGCGCCACCACGCGCGCGAGCTGCTGCCCATCCTGTACTCGCTGCTGGACCAGCTCGACGTGCCGGACCTGCGCCTGGGCATCAAGGCGATGGACATGTCGACTGCGTCGCAGGTGATCAGCGCCATGGTGCTGCACAAGGACGCGCGCGACGTGCAGCGGTTTGGGTGCGGCCTGCTGGTGCACTTGCTGCACGCGTCCAGCGTGGACGGCATGGCGGACATGATTTACAGCGGGGGTGGCGTTGGGCTGGGCCTTGACGCCGTGCGGCGGTTCAAGGATGACGTGCACGTGGTGACGTCTGGCCTTGCGCTGGTGGCTGGCTTGCTTCAGCAGCTTGAGGACGACGTCGCTGTGGTGGAGGAGGTGCTGCAGGCCGGGGGCGCACCACTCACTGTCACTGCAATGGCAGCACACCTGGACCCGCGCGACGACAGCGACGAATTTGTGCAGGAGATTGGGTGCGAGGTTCTCACGTTCCTCACAGAGGCCGGCGACGAGCACTGCCTGCACGTGGTGGAGTGCGGCGGGCTGTGTGCTCTGCTGGACGCGGTGGAGACGTTTCCCGACAGCAGCAAGATCCTGCGTGCGGCCATTCCGGCGCTGAGGAACGTCTCATACCTGCCCGGCTGCGTGGCTGACATGTGCAAGCACGCGGTGGTGCCGCGGGCACGGGAGATGCTGTGGGAGTCCTCAAACGAGGACAGGCTGCTGGCGGCACTGGACCTGCTTTCCAACGTGTGGCACCACGACATGGACGTGCCGACGCTTGACGATGTCAAGGCGCTCGTGTTTGTGCTTCGGCACGTGATGAACAATCACACGAGCGTGCACCGCCGCGCGTGTCAGATGGCTGCCACCCTGCTGTCGAAGCGGCCGGGCGTGGCGCCGCTGCCTGTGGCCACGGAGCTGGCGGAGGCGCTGATTGGGCTGCTGTGCTTGAGAGAGGCTGAGGCCGTGGTGATCAGCGAGGCGTGCTCAGCCCTGTGGGTTCTCCTTGACCAGCGGCCCTCCGTCTTGGAAGCCGTGGTGGACAGCGCTGCCGCCAGCGCTGCTGCCACCGCCAACAACAGAACCAACAGCAACAGCAACAACAACAGGAGCAACACTATCAACAACAGGAGCAACACCACCGTCAACAGGAGCAACAACACCAACACCAACAACAACAACAGCAGCAGCAACAGCCGCAGGGGCGGGAGTCGCCGCCAAGCCAACTCCAGCGGCGCTGCAATCGATGATGGCGATGGTGAAGGCCTGCGCGTGCGTGGTGGTGATGATGAGCATGGTGATGATGACAATGACGCAAACACGCCCACAAACGTGTATCGCGCCATGTTGAATGCACTTGAGGTGGACATGCTGAACTTGGATACGCACCTGTACGTGTACCGGCTACTGAGGGCGCTGGTGGCGATCAAAACGCGCGACGCGCACGGGGTTGCGCAGGGTATGCAAGAGGTGGGGCTGATCCCCGTTGTGATGCAGCGGCTCGACTGGTTCATGGACGAGCCAGACCTGGTGACGACGGGCTTGTGCATACTGGTTAACGTGAGCATGCTCAACGAGCAGGCGAAGCTGCAAATTGCGACCAAGCGCGGGCTGGACACGCTGGTCTCGGCCATGTGGCTGCACGCGAACGACCCCGACCTGCAGGCTTCTGCGTGCAAGGTTATGTACACGCTTTCCTCCCACCCAAGGACTGCGCCTCAGCTGTGGGAGACGGGGCTGATTCGCGACGTGCACCGCATAATGACGCTGCACCCGGGAGACAATGACCTGCTGTACGACCCAGCCTCTCTGCTGTTCAACCTGGCCCACACCTCCGGAGCCAACGTCGTGGATGCGATATGGGAGCGGCCGGGCCTTGTGCAGGCGTTTGTTGCGGGGCGACGCTACCAGTGGGCCGCCAGCGACACCGTGACTATGCTGGCGGTGATGCTGAGTACGTTGGCCATGCCAGCGGGAGCGATGTCACTTGTCGAGATGGGGAGGCTGTGGCAGGCGGCGCCATCCTCGGCCGTCCTGCGCCTGATGCACGCCCGCCCCGACGCCGCTCGCTGCAACATTGTCGTGGCTGACGGCCGCACCGTGTCGCTGCTGCACGAGTGCTTCGACGCGTGGGGAGCTGTCATCTGCGCAAAAGACCCTGTGTATGCCATGGAGCAGTTCAACATTGTGTTGTCGAGCGAGGAGGCGAGCCAGCTCCTGGTCGAGGCCGTGTGCGAGGCCATCGTGATGATGGCTGCGACAGCCCAGATTACGCTTGAATCGCGGGTGCGAGCTGTGGTGGAAGAGCTGGTGCGGTCTGTGGCAAAACGGCTGGCGCGGCACATGGCCACAGAGAGCACGGCTCTCGCTGCCTGCGCAGCCACACTCTCCCTGGCGAAGCTGGAGCTGCGCATGTGGACGGACCTTGCCCAGCGCACCCCAGCCAACGGAGGTGTAGGCGACGGCAGCTTCGAAGGAGGAGGGGGCAGCGATGGCGATGATGAAATGCTGAAGCTGACAGGACAGCTCAACGAGTCTGTACAACAGCAAGGGCAGCAACAGCAAGGGCAGCAACAGCAAGGGCAGCAACAGCAACAGCAAGGGCAGCAACAGCAACAGCAAGGGCAGAGGCGGCAAGATCAGCAACAACAAGAGCTCGGTCGTTCTAACGCCGTTGCGACGACTGCAGCTGATGACGATAATCACGATGCGGGTGATGAAGGTACACTGGGCCTTGATACCGGCAACAGCAGCAGCAACTTGGATGGCACGGCGAAGCAAGACGATGACAACGCAGGTGGACAGCGGAAAGGCGGCAATGATGGCGCCACAGCTGTTCACCACAGCTGTGGCAATTGTTCCACGAAGGAGGGCCGCAAAAGAGAAGCTGATCAGGTGGCAACGAACAGCGCAGGACGTGTGAGGGACGGTGACAGCGTCGGCGACAACGACGGTGACAACGACGACGACGCGGCTGTTGCACTGATGACAACGCTGCCCAAGCTGTCGCGTGACAGCGGGTACACGACACGCACCAGCCTGCTTTCCGAACCCACGCATGAGGTGGAGGAGTTTGAACAGAGCGAGCCGCAGGAGGACGACTCCTTGCCACGGGGCTCCATCTCATGTGGTGGTGGTGAGGGGGCGAAGGAAGATGTGCATGTAATGACAACTGATGCTCCTGAAAGCACACCTGTCAGCAGCGGCGGCGGCAAGGGCAAAGAAGGAGGCGATGAGGAGGCTGCTGTCAACTCCAGCGCGCTCGCTGCCAAGACCACTGCCAGCAGCAGCAGCAGCAGCAGCAGGAGTGCGACAGCCGCCAAATCGACCGTCAACACAACCAGCACCGCCAATGACACCAATTCGACAACGACGACAATGGCCACATCTACGACCATCGCTTCTTCCGCTGCCACCAAGAACAACACCAGTGACACGAACTCGACGACCAACGACAGCAGCAACACAACCACTAACACCAGCAAGAACGGTGAACGTGACCTTGATCCAGACACACTGGCGACCTATGATCGTTTGCTGTCCAACGCGTGCGCTGGCGGAACTGGCGACATGACCCCGGCAAGCGCAGCAGCAACGGCAGTACCCAAGCGGACAGCAAAGTCGGCAGCAAAGGCCGCACGACAGGCTGCGATGCGGGCGTCACGAAAGGCGCCGCGGAAACCTTCACGCAAGGCATCGAAGAGAGGGGCACGGACACCGGCGAAGAAGAAGAAGAAGAAGAAGGCAACACAACAGAAGGCAGCAGAGGCAGCGCCGGCAGCAGCAGCGCGCACGACAAAGCCGAAAGGGGAGGCAGCAGCAGCAGCAGCAGCAACAAAAGGTGCTAAGGTGAAGGCTACCAAAACACAGGCCGCACCTTCTACTTCGTCTTCTTCGTCGTTCCAAGCGACAAAGGCAAGAGCGGCCGCTGCATCGCAGGAGGAATGCACGATTATCTTCCACAGCAGCAGCAACGATGACGACGATGACGACGATGATGATAGGGCCGAGGCTGATGCCGCGATTGTTGCAAGGCATGGCGCCCTTCTAGAGCGCGCGTGCACCGATGCCAGGCA
Organism: Salpingoeca rosetta; assembly: GCF_000188695.1. Classification (NCBI taxonomy): domain Eukaryota; class Choanoflagellata; order Craspedida; family Salpingoecidae; genus Salpingoeca; species Salpingoeca rosetta. The sequence continues at coordinate 708,064 of NW_004754907.1, read as the reverse complement.
GGCCACCACCGCCGCTGCACCCCCGTCCTCGACAACAGCATCATCTAGGGGCGCAGATTTTGATGAGCGCACAATCATCTTTCACAGCAGTACCGACACCAGCGATGAGGACTGTGGCACCTATGACGTCAGCGAAGTGGAGAGGATTGAAGGCCATGCCAGCCGCGACAGCACCAACAACAGCGGCAGCAACAGCCGGCGAGGTGGTGGCAACGAGCTAGTAGACCCAGAGGAGCTTGCACACTACGACCGGCTCGTGGAAGGCGCGTGTCAGGGCAATCGTGCCGCACCCGCATCGGCAAGCACCGATGTAGCCACAGCAAACACAGACGCAGGAACAGCAGCGGGTACATCGACGACAAGGGTGCCACAACGCGAAGAGTGCACCATCGTGTTCCACAGCAGCACTGACGACGATGGTGATGATGATGTTGTTCATGGCGGGGATGATGGCGGTGATGATGACGACGATGATGGCCACGATGGTCACGATGATTATGATGATCGTGGCAGGGGTGACTGTGGTGACGGTAGCGGCGGTGATGATGAGAGCAATGACATGGGCGGTGTGGATGGTGCTGAGCAATTTGCGAGCAGCGGCGGGTGTGGCGCACTGCCATTTTCCCTGTCTGGGTTTCCGCTGAGCACGGCCAAGTGGAGCGTGCGTGGGCTGCTTGCGGTCATGGAGGCGCACCCACGGAATGCGGAGCTGCAGCACGTGTGCTGCGCCGCATTCAAGGTGCTGGCGGAGGCAGGGAGCGAGCTGTCTGCCCAAGTCAAGCGCACGGCCGTGGCTCGGGTGCGGGCGATGATGCTGGAGTTTCCGCACAACGACACGCTGTTCCACATCGGCGTAGCCACGCTTGGGCAGATGTCTGCGGTGGACATGGACTACGCGAGCGCAATTGTGGCCGAGGGCTGCGTGGACACGCTGGTTGAGCTTGCCGAGCAGCACATGCAAGACGCGGCAGCGCAGGTGTGCGTGTGCATGATGATGCGCAATTTGCTTTTGTACGACCCGACGCATATGGCCGTGGAGACGCCAGCGGTGCAGTGCCTGATGATGGACGTGATGTTTGCGCACCGGGACAATGTGCGGGTGCAGGAGCCGGTGATGACGCTGCTGGCTACGGCCCCGCCCAGCGACGAATACCACCAGCGGTTGGCTTCTGAGGGCATGATACCGTGGCTGGAAGACGTGCTGTACAAGTTCAGCGGCCACCACCAGCTGACGGGGCCGGCAAACAGCCTCCTGCAACAGCTGAATGCGTATGCGAGCAGCCACCAGGAAGAGGTGCCGCCCCTCTTTCGAGGAACGTTTTCGTTGGACACCATTCCCGAGGTCAGCGAGGACGAGCGCGGGCACAACGGCAGCGGTGATGGTGGTGATGGTGGTGGTGATGGTGGTGGTGATGATGGTGGTGATGGTGGTGATGATGGTGATGATGGTGATGATGGTGATGATGGCGAGCATGGAAGTGATGACGGCGAGTATGGTGGTGGTGATGGTGGTCAGAGTGGCCTGAACCCTGATGACGATCGTCGGTGCGATGAAAAGAGCCCCATCGATGCACGCGATGATGATGAGAATCACAGTGCTGAAAGCGGCGATGACAGCGACAGCAAAGAATGAGGCGAAGAGCACGGGCAGGGGAACTCTGATGGCTTCACTGATGATGATGATGATGATGATGATGATGATGATGATGATGATGATGATGATGATGATGATGATGATGATGATGATGGTGGTGATGGGGTTGTGGATGGTGAAGGTAACGCTGAATGTGACGAGAAGGACGAGGATGGTAAAGGCGATAATCGCGCTCGCGGACAGTGAGGAAGAAGCGGCAGCAAAACAGATTGTGATTGCAGTTATTATGAGTTGTCATTCGTCTAACACGCTTGCTTCCTTTGTACATGCAGTTTAACTGGTCTCACTGATGTGAATAGAAGGTACAACATTCAGAAGTAATGTAACGTGAAGGTGGATGGAAGGGGTGCACGTGAGAAGATTAAGGGAGAGAAAGGAAATGAGGGCAGGGGGGGGGGGGCAAGGAGATGGGAGCGAGCCAGGGAGGGAGATGGACAGCAACACATACTTATTGAAGAGACAGTGAGTGTCACACACATTTGTTACCACGCAAACCACACACACACATAAACACACACACACACACATAAACACACACACTCACATAAACACATAAACACACACATACATACACATAAACACATAAACACACACATGCACGCACGCACACACGGTTAGAGCGTGATGGCCCCCGCAAAGCAGCATGTGGCAGGGCCGGTCATGGTGAGTGGGGCGTGAGGGTGACCTGTCCAGTGGACCGTGAGATCACCACCTCGCATGCTGACTGTGATACCGGCGCTTGCAAGCACGTGACCATGCAGCACAGCCGCAGCTACAGCAGCGCATGCACCCGTCCCGCACGCCAGCGTCTCTCCCGCGCCCCGCTCAAAGATGCGCAGCCGCACATGCGTTGGCGTCAGCACTTGCATAAACTCCACGTTGACTGAGTCGGGAAAGCAAGCGCGCATGCTCTGCAATGCACTTCCAAGTTTGTGCACGTCCACATCGTCCACGCTCGTGTCCAGCAGCACCACCGCGTGCGGGTTGCCCATGTCCACGATCCACACCGGTCGGGGTTGCGGCACTCCAGGTAAGCTCAACTCTCCAGCGGCAACGGCCTCAGCCACTGTACGGCCGCCGCCGCCGTCACCACCATCGCTGCTGCTGCTGCTGCTCAGCTGGAGTGTGGGCTGTTGGCGAGTGATGCGCAGCGTGCAGCCATGTTGAGTGCAGGTGATGTCGCTTCCTTCCAGGACTGCACTTGACAAGACACCGGTGCCCGAGCAGCGGGGGACACCCATGCCCACCTTCACCTGCCACGTGTGTCCAAAAGGTGGTGGGGGCAGTGACAAGGATGCAAGAACTGTCGGCGATGACTGACGCTGGTGGTCATGTGGCGTATACGCGTCAGCGTTGCCTGGCTGCAGAAGCGTGTCGTGGCTGCGCTGTGCTTCTTCGTGTTGCACCTGATGCTTGTTCACGATCTCCATGTCAAGCAAGGTGCCCTGAAGCGTCCTGACGCGAATCCTGGGCTCGGACCACAACCCCAGGTGTTTCACAAACGCAGCCACGCAGCGTGCGCCATTGCCGCACTGGAACACCTCGCCGCCGTCTGCGTTGAAGATGCGATAGACGAGTGGTGTGCACTGGGCGGTGTTGGAACTTGAGCCCGTGCTGCTCCGCGGCGGCGTATCCTTGTCGTCTATGTCTTCCACACGCCTTGCACCCTCTGCGTCATCAACACGCTTTGCACCTTCTACGCATTCCACGTCTATTGCATTCTCTGCACTGTCTGTGCTTGTTGAGGTCCTGGTGGACGTGCTGGCTGCTGGTGATAGTGGTGCCGTCGCTGATGCCTGCACAAGAAGCAGCTGATCGAAGCCGACGCCAAATCGCCGATCTGCGAGCCGCTTGAGCGTCCCGTGGTCGGGATCCAGCAACCGGTGAACGACCTCGTGTGGCTGGCGCACGCCGTCCACCACCACAAAGTCGTTCCCAAGCCCTTGCATCTTCCAGAACCGCAACACCAGCGGCGGTGGTGGTGGTGGTGGTGGTGGTGGCATGGCACTCCTTTTGTGTTGGTCACGGAAGTTGAATGCAAAAGAAGTGTAAGTGCTTGCGGGGATATTTTCGCTTGACATTTCAGGTTCATATCTTGTGTCATCCACTCGCACTCATCATACGCACTGACACACACACAGACACACTCACACAGACTCACACACACACACACACACTCACACATACACTCACACACACACATTCACACACACTCACACACACACACACACTCACTCACACAGACTCACACACACACACACACATTCACGCACACATACACATACAAACTCACACACACACATGCCGCTCACCTTTGGGTTTTTACGAAGCTGACCGTAGTAGATCAGCAGGTACCCAACAACCTGTAAAACGGGGGAAGGGAGGGGGTGGGATCAAAGAGAAAAAAACAAGGAAGAAGGGGATAGTAGGGGTGCTTCACATGCGAGCCACACGTGCGAGCTGGTGTGTCGTGTGTGTTGTGTGAGTGTTAGGGGAGGGGGGGGGGTATGTGAGTGGGAGTGGGGTGAGAGCTCGAGGAGGTGAGGAGAGAAAGAAAGGAGCGCGGTCGTCTGTTCTCTGCTGTCGACAATCGTTGGCAACAGCAACCTCGAAAAATCGCAAGTTTGGAAGATTTGTGAAAACCTTCAACAAAATTCGGCAAGATCTCGACGATGATGAACGCGTGCATGCCTTCCCCATCTTTGAGCGCCGGGAGCAGTGTAAGATTTCAGCGAGTTTTCCCCAATAAAAACCACACACACACACACACACACACACACACACAAGCACACATTCACACACACACAGGCACACACACAAGCACTCACACACACACCTGTGTCCAGCCAGCATGCAGGCACAAGCTGCAGCATGTGCGTGCTGAAGGACTTTGCCCGGTGCACGCCGCTTTCCCCTCGTCCTCGTTCGCCTCCCGGCTTCTCTTCTCTTGGTTGCCCCGCCCCAATCGCTCGACGTGTGAACATGTGCTGTGTCGGCGATTACTCCTCCCTCCCCCGTGCGCGGCTAAGGAGCTGGCACCGGTGCAAGCTGGATGTCGTTCCGGTACAGCCACAGCAACAGAATGTTGCGGGCTGCGTTGGCGTCGCGGCCGGCGACATATCTGCAGCTGTCGTGGGGGCATGCGAACACATCGTCAGCGCCGAGGCTGTGGTGCAGCCGCCCGCAGCGGCCGCAGGTCTTCGACGTCCACGCCTCATCGCAGATCACAACCGTGCACCCAGGCTCCCTCTCCGCGCGGTCCAACAACAGCTGCCTGAAGCGGTGGTGTGCCCAGACGCCCATGGAGCGAGCCGTGTCGCGGCCAAACGGGCGACCGGACCGGCGGATCATCCGGCTGGTGCCGAAGCGCGGCAGCAGCACGACGCGGAACGACATCACAAGATAATTGGCGACGACTCGATGAAGGTGGTCCACGCGGTTCCTCACCACGCGCAGCTGCTGCCGGTGCCGCCGTCGCGCGGCTGCCACGTCGCCTTCGCCCCGGGCTTCGCCCTCCTGCACCGCTACTTCCAGGAGGTCGGCATCAGCACGGATGTCATCGGCGTTCCTGAGAAGCATGCGCAGCTCCTCGATGGCGTCATGCGCGATGGACACGGTCCCAGACGCCGTCCACAGCGTGAATGGCACGCGGACGCCTGGGTCAATGGACACAACACCGCCACGTCTCTCGCGCAGGAGAGCGTTGCGCTCCTTCATGCGCAGGAGTCGCCGCCGCTTTCGCAGCCGCCGCCGCCAGTCCAGGTGCGCCGCATGTCGCTCTCGTGCTGCCTGAAACTCTGCCTCTGCTTCCTGTGTCTGCTTGTCTATCGCCTTGGCCCGTCTCAGCCTCACCCACCGCCTGCGCGCCTCCCTCGCCTCCGCTTGCAACCGCCGTGCCACCTCGCCCATCTTCCGCTCCCTCACACGTGCCTTCTCCTCCAACGCCTGCATGGCCATGTCCCCGCCGCCATGTTCCTCGCACTTTGCACGTGCCTCTTCCTCCTCCTCCACCTCTTGCAGGCCGTCGTCGCACCCTGCCAGCACAGGTCTCTCAACCTGGAGCAAGCTTTGCCCGAGCGTTCCCACGTCATCAGGTGCTCCTCGGGTGAAGTTGGAGGCCACACATATGTGGTACCTCCCCGACGCATCCAATGTGAACCTTGCCTGACCGCGAAAGTCTTTCGCAGCGTGTAGCGGCTCTGCTACACGGAGCTTGTCCACGCACATCACCGCAACATGCCCCTCGTTGCTTGAGATTCACGGCATCCACGGGGATGGTGTTGCGCGCTGCCTGCCTACTCATGTGGAACTTGAATGTGTCGTTCTCCTCCTGCCGCTGCTGTTGTGTCTTCAGGGCCGTGTGAAACTCCAGGATGCTCCCGGTCCATGAGGACACCGCCATGCCCTTCTTCGTCATTAACCATGTGCTCCTGTGGACGTCCGCTATCTTCCTGGCGTAAGCATCGGTGAGGGTACAGTCGCGAATTTCCTGTACTTGTCGCTGCTCGAGGTCTGCCACCTCCCGCTGTTGGTGCTTCTCTAGCGCTTCCTGCTTGGCTGCGTGCTCCTCTGCGAGCGCCTCCTGCTTGGCTGCGTGCTCCTCTGCGAGCGCCTCCTGCTTGGCCGCGTGCTCCTCTGCGAGCGCCTCCTGCTTGGCCGCGTGCTCCTCTGCGAGCGCCTCCTGCTTGGCCGCGTGCTCCTCTGCGAGTGCCTCCTGCTTGGCCGCGTGCTCCTCTGCGAGTGCCTCCTGCTTGGCCGCGTGCTCCTCTGCGAGTGCCTCCTTCCGGCTCTTGGCAGCCCTTCTGCAGGCCTGAAACTCCTGTAGCTCATTCAGAAGCATTGTTTTCAGGGCCTGCAGCGCGTGCAGGAAGTGGCGGTGCTTCGTGTCAGCCACCACCTGCTTGTCCTTCAGGCTGCGCGCGGCCCTGTCATGCTCCACTGGATCGAGGAGGTCGTCCACCACCTCCTGTACCTCGTCTCGCTCGCGCACCGCTGCCTGTAACTCATCATTCAACTTGCGCAGCTGTAGCAACGACGCCCTGGCCTTTGCGAGGTCTGGCAGTGGTGGTAGTGGTGGCAGTGGTGGCAGTGGTGGTGAGCTTTGTGTCTGCCCCGACTGGGGTGCCTTTTGCTTCTGTGTCTGCTTCTGCTGCTGCTTCTGATGTTGTGGCTGTGGTTTGCTCTGTGACGTCTGGCGACAGCTGCGCTTGTCATGGCCCGATTGGCGACACACAGTGCACCTGCGCGGCTTGCTCTTTGCCTTCTTTGTCGCAGGGCCAGGGGCATCGTCACTTGGCGCGTCGTCGTCCTGGTGGTCGCCATCCAATTCGTCATCGCCAAGGTCACCGGCGCCATCGACCTGCGGCAGCTGCAAGGGCGGAAGCATCTTTGCTTTCTTCGACGGCTGCTGCTGGTGTTGTGTGCAGGCTGTGGTTGAGCCCGTTGGACTGGTATCCTGGCCGCAATCGCCCGAGCACGCCTTGTCGTCCCCCTGGCTTTGCAACCGCAGCAGCAACAACACTGCGGGAGATACCGGTGAGGAGCCCGGTCTCTTGCTTTGCTTCTTGGGTGGTGGTGGTGGTTGCTTTGGCACTGCGTGTGCCTGTCGATGTGCTGACGCCACAGGCTGGTGCGTGCTTGGCTTCTTGGGTGGTGGTGGTGGTGGTGGTTGCTTTGGCACTGCGTGTGCCTGTCGATGTGCTGACGCCACAGGCTGGTGCGTGCTTGGCTTCTTGGGTGGTGGTGGTGGTGGTGGTTGCTTTGGCGCTGCGTGTGCCTGTCGATGTGCTGACGCCGCAGGCTGGTGCGTGCTTGGCTTCTTGGGTGGTGGCGGTGGTGGCTGCAGAAGTCGCTCAAACTCCTCTTTTAGTTGCTGCTGACGCTGTGCTGCCTCGTCCTGCTGCGTGTATGCCTGCTTCAGGTCCTCATCCGTTAGGGCAGCGAGCTGATTCAGGCGCATCAGCACCCGTACGCCGTCCCGCCTCGCATAGGCTCCGTCATACGCTGCTCCTGCGTTGTGATCATCAACCGCTGCATTGTATGCTTCTGTTGCTGCTGCAAAGTAGGTGTTGAGCCATTGACGTTGAACCCTGGAAGGGTATATTCGCACCTTCCTTGATCGCTGGTGCGTGCTTGGCTTCTTTGGTGGTGGTGACTGTGGTGCTGCGTGTGACTGTGGATGCGCTGACGCCGCAGGCTGCTGATGTTGTTGTTGCTGCTGCTGCTGCTGTTGTTGTTGTTGTTGTTGTTGTTGTTGTTGTTGTTGTTGTTGTTGTTGTTGTTGTTGTTGTTGTTGTTGTTCTTGTTGTTGTTCTTGTTGTTGTTCTTGTTGTTGTTCTTGTTGTTGTTCTTGTTGTTGTTCTTGTTGTTGTTCTTGTTGCTTCTGCTTCGCGGCCTGCTGCTTCGCCCGTTTCTCGGCCTTCTCCTTTGCCTTCTTCTCCTGACGCTTCTTGTGGGCGGCAATGATTTTGTCTGACAGACAAGGCGCCGTCGTGTCGTGGCCATGGGGCACGACACTGACAAGCCCCCACTGGTGCTGCAGCTGCACGGGTGTCTCGGCCTTGGCCTGGGGGGTTGCTGGTGACGCGGGCTCTGGTATAACTGCAGCTGTATCCGCGTGCCAGAAGAACGAGCGGGCATCATCCCCGCCGTCCACACTTGCGGTATCCTTCTTCTTCGTGTTCTTCTTCTTCTTTTTCGTGTCCTCCTTCTTCTTCTTTCTGCCCGTCACGTGCGTCTCCGCCCTCTGCTTCTTCTGCTCCTTCGTCTGCGCTCGGGTCTGAACCTGCTTGCCTGCCTCGCGCTCTTGCACGCGCTGGGGGACACGGGGGGACTCTTGGGCAAGCTGCATGCTTGTGTGGATCTGCTTGCTGATTCGCCTGAAGACCCGCTTGCCTGTCCGCCTGCTCGTGTTCTTCATCACCCTGACTCGCCCTGGGATGCAGTGTTGGTGTGGGTCGTTGTCCTGGTTCAGGGGCGGCCGTAGGGTGGTGAAGTTGTCCGGCATCGGCGCCAGCATCTGCTCCCGGCCGTCGAGGTGCACCGGTCCGCAGAAGAAGGCGACGGCACTGGCGATGAAGTCGCCGTCTGCCCGGATGTGCCGGTCGACAGCAGCTACCGCGGGCCAGAACCCCAGCCGGTTGGCTGTGGCTGCGGCTGTGGCTGCGGTGGTTGTGGTGTCAGCTGTGTCAGCGTCGGTGGTGTCGGCTGTGGCTGTGGCGGTGGTGTCGGCGGTGGTGTCGGCGGTGGCAGCAGCGGTGGTGTCGGCTGTGGCTGTATCGGTGGTGGTGTCGGTGGTGGTGGTGGTGGTGGTGGTGGCTGTGGCTGTATCGGTGGTGGTGTCAGCTGCGCCCGCTTCCGTGCAACACCTGCAGTTGTGCTTGTTGATGAGAATGCGACACTTGCTCTTTGTTGATACCCAGTGACCACACCATAAACATTGCTGATGTGACTATGTGTGTGGATTGAGGCACAGTTTGCAAATCAGGTGCTGGGATATGAACTAACCGGCGCGTTTGAAGACGTCGCAGCCCGCCAAGATCGCCACGATGCCATCTGCCATGCAAAGCTTGTGACGCTTGCGAATGCAGACGCCACGAAGCCTCACGCGACCCGCCTTGCGCTGCAGTGTGTGGCGGAATACGATGATGCCATCCCCTGCGTCGTGCAGCAGCATGTCACTGTCTGACGAGGGGAACAGCGCGACGTGTATCTCCTGCACGTACGTGTGTGTGTGTGTGTGTGCATGAATGTGAGTGGCGTGAGGGTGTGTCAACATGCTTTTCATCTGTGTGTGCATGTGCGGCGTGTGTGGGTGCTGCGTTGGTGCGAGTGCAGCCTCGCTGAAGCTTGTTTGTGCACGTCTCACCTTGCGACGGAGCATTGCTGCTAGCTGGTGGTCGGCCTCGCCCGGTGCGGTTGTGAACTCGGCGCTGGTCTTCTGCTCGATGGCGGCGCGCAGCTGTCTCACCAAGCAGCTTGGGGTTCCCGAGTCCCGCAGCTTGTACGCCGTCGGGGTCTCGTCGACGATGATGACGCGCCGGAACATCTTGGTGAGAGTCTGGACGTGTCGCACGATTCGGCCGGTGATTCGGGCACAGCACGCCTGGCTCAGCTGGTTGCATGCTGGATTCTGCATATGCTGCCGTAGTGATGTCCTGTCACGCCTCCACAGAAACCTGTGGATGACGCCATGGAGCTCGACGCCGCA
>NW_004754907.1:697022-698101 GCF_000188695.1 Salpingoeca rosetta | reverse complement strand
GCGATCTTGCGTGCTTATCGTGGAGCGCCTGCTCGCCCAGTCCTTGCCCAGAATACCGGCAACGCTGCCGTAGCCCGTCAAGCCCATGGCACGTGTCAGTCCCTAGTTGCTGGTCGATGGAGAAGGAGCCGACGGCCCTGAGTGTGCGTTTGTATGCTTGGAGTTGCGTGTATGCGTTGAGCGTGTGTTGTCGGCGCAGTGTATGTGTGTAAATGGTGCACCTGTGTGCGTCTCTGTGTTTCAAACCCTCAGTTTAGATTGTGATGTGACAGGACCTTTGCATGGGTGTGGACAGTCAAATGGAATGCGCCTGACCTCCCCCGCTCATCATTTCGATACCCTGTACTTCTTGAATGTCCCGTTTTCCTGTTTGTTGCTTGCAAGCAACGTCGTCATCCTGTGGGATTTGGCCTTGTTAAGCTTGACAGCTTTTATCAAGCTTGATTTGTGGGCTTCGGCCTTATCAAGCTTGATTTGTGGGCTTCGGCCTTATCAAGCTTGATTTGTGGGCTTAGGCCTTATCAAGCTTGATTTGTGTGCTTCGGCCTTATCAAGCTTGATTTGTGTGCTTAGGCCTTATCAAGCTTGGTTTGTGGGCTTCGGCCTTATCAAGCTTGATTTGTGTGCTTAGGCCTTATCAAGCTTGATTTGTGGGCTTAGGCCTTATCAAGCTTGATTTGTGGGCTTCGGCCTTATCAAGCTTGATTTGTGGGCTTCGGCCTTATCAAGCTTGATTTGTGGGCTTAGGCCTTATCAAGCTTGATTTGTGGGCTTCGGCCTTATCAAGCTTGATTTGTGTGCTTAGGCCTTATCAAGCTTGATTTGTGGGCTTCGGCCTTATCAAGCTTGATTTGTGTGCTTAGGCCTTATCAAGCTTGATTTGTGGGCTTAGGCCTTATCAAGCTTGATTTGTGGGCTTCGGCCTTATCAAGCTTGATTTGTGTGCTTAGGCCTTATCAAGCTTGATTTGTGGGCTTCGGCCTTATCAAGCTTGGTTTGTGTGCTTCGGCCTTATCAAGCTTGATTTGTGGGCTTAGGCCTTATCAAGCTTGATTTGTGGGCTTCGGCCTTATCAAGCT
>NW_004754907.1:684087-696763 GCF_000188695.1 Salpingoeca rosetta | reverse complement strand
TGGGCTTCGGCCTTATCCAGCTTGATTTGTGGGCTTCGGCCTTATCAAGCTGATTCGTGGGCTTCGGCCTTATCAAGCTTGAATTTGTGGGCTTCGGCCTTATCAAGCTTGATTTGTGGCTTAGCCCTTATCAAGCTTGATTTGTGGGCTTCGGCCTTATCAAGCTTGAATTGTGGGCTTCGGCCTTATCACGCTTGATTTGTGGCTTTCGCCTTATCAAGCTTGATTTGTGTGCTTAGGCCTTATCAAGCTTGATTTGTGGGCTTCGGCCTTATCAAGCTTGGTTTGTGGGCTTCGGCCTTATCAAGCTTGATTGGTGAGCTTCGGCCTTATCAAGCTTGATTTGTGGGCTTCGGCCTTATCAAGCTTGATTTGTGCGCGTACACTTACACACACATACACACGTACACACACATACTTACACACACATACTTACACACACACAACACACACACACGCACACGCACATACTTACACACACATAACACACACACCGCCCCCCCCCATACACACACACGTGCTTGCGCGTCAAAGGTTTGCCAGCAACCTCCATCGAACCAGGCTTCTCCTGCACCCGGAGGTCAAGTTTCGTCGCTCCTTCTCGTACGTGTGCGTGCGTGTGCCTGCTTGTTCGGCTGCGTGCGTGTTAGGCGTGTGCCCCACTGCGCACCTGCATTTGGGTGTGGCTGTTGGCCGCGCGGCCCATTCCGCCTCCTACTGGGGTGTGGATGCCGTTATGTGATGAGGGGTTGGATACACGAACACAACAAGAACAAGTGCAACTGGTGCAAGTGCAATGGGTGTCGTGTGTCGGATGCGATGTGACATGTTTGTATTTTGGCACTACGCCAGCTGTTCTACCGGTTGTGACGATGTGCTTTGACGGCACCGTGTAGTTCCCCCGCATCTCTTCATAGCCGACTGCACTCTTGCCCACGGCATGTCTGTTTACCACCAGGCTCGCGCCCGGCGATACCTTGTGGTTTGACGGCACCCAGTATCATCGCGGACCCGCGGCAAACGACACGGGACGCCTGCTGCTGTTCGTGGATGTACGTTGCGCTTGGTGTGGCGGTGGTGCTGCGTTGTACCCGCGATGTGACCCGTGTCCTGTCTCGCACCATTTGCATGTACGCACATGTGCACACATGCACGCAGACACACACACGCACACACCTTCAAACACGCATCCTTACACACCCTCGCACACAACACACAACACGCACACATGCACCTTCAAACACACATACAACACAACACACACCCTCCCATGCTTACACACATACAACACAACACACACCCTCCCATGCTTACACACATACAACACAACACACACCCTCCCATGCTTACACACATACAACACAACACACACCCTCCCATGCTTACACACATACAACACAACACACACCCTCCCATGCTTACACACATACAACACAACACACACCCTCACACACAACACACACACACACCCTCACACACAACACACACACACACCTGCCATTGCATCTCAGGTGCGGAGGCGTGTTTTTCAGACCGCCCCGCAGATATTCCACGCGTGCAGGCCACTGTATAAGCTCGGCCTGTATGCGCGCAATCCCGTAGTACAGCTGACGCTTATGCTACTGGCCTGCACGGGCAGAGAGGACGTAATAGATCACCTGTCACAGGACCCCACGAAAGTGTCTGAGCTGCACGCACTCGCCCGCGCTGCCCAGGCACGCACCACCATGGGGTCGTTTTGTGTGCCTCGATTTGTTTGCCACTAATCCCCCCCCCAACACACACACACGCACGCTCACACCCCCGCCAACGCACTCGCTTGCCCTTTGTAAATTCAGGTTGATGGACTCGAAGGGCCTGTCAGCGAGGACGCCGTCATCAATGCCCTCAAGGAGCGTTGTGGAATTCACGTCCTCAGATGCCTCAGGGGCGTTGTGCCCAAGCACGTACTCAGGGTTGAGGAGGTTCGTGGTGGCGATGGCGAGGCAATGGGTGTCCGGCTTGTGCGTGACAGTGAGGTTCCCGTTCAGGAGCACGACGTGAGCGTCGATGACCCAGGTGGCCCGGACTTTTACCGCAGAGGTAAGCGACGCCACTCAGACGCCAGGCGTGGTGGCCATGACGACGACGACGACGACGACGACGACGACGACGACGACGACGACGACGACGACGACGACGACGACGACGACGACGACGACGACAAGGAGGCTTAAACGATACGAGAGAGGACGAGAGAGGACGAAGCAGCACGTCAATGAACAATGCCTCCTGTTGGCACGCATGCCACCTCGCGTTTCACCTCCCCTGTTACCCACTTTTCAAAAAGATGCCACTTTCTCGTGCACAGTGACCTGCGTGCGTTGCACAATTGCTGCCACTAAAATCGATGTTTACCCCACGAATCAGTTTAAGAAATGACGCCAGTGAAGCGAATTCTGCTCGAGCTACGGGGAGGTAGAGGGCCAGAGAGATACAAAGAGATAAAGGCAGAGACAGAGAGACAGGGTGAAGAGAGACAAAAAAATAGATACAGGCAGAGATACAGCCGGGCAGTTGCAGAGTCGGCTGGCACGCTTGTGCAATCATGCATTTGTCATTCTGTTCGCACAACATACGGAGCGCCCTGTCTCACACTCAACGACAGCCGCAAACTGCTTCTCCTCCTCAGCCGTCATCCTCGACGTGCTGTGGCACTCCTTGATGCAGCTGTCTGCGCCGTTCGCACTGCTCCCGGCGCGCCATGGCCAGCACGCACTGGAACATCACGTTGCATCCGCCCGTGCAATGGGAGATGACATCCTTGCACACGTACTTCTCGCAGATTGAGGAACCGGGGCTCTGGCCGCCGTCGTCCGCGCTGCTGCAGTGCATGTGCCACTCGCACGAGTCCTGGCTGTCGCACTTGGTGGCGTCGCTGATGGCCGTGCAGCTGCGCAGGTGGCAGTGGCCGCTCACGTCCCACGCACATCCGTCCTCAGCCTCGCACAGGTCCTTGTCCGTGCCAGTGCACTTTCCGTCCGTTGGGTGTTGCGCAGTGCTCCGATGGGCGACACCCGGCCGCGTTGCTGCACGCCTCCAGGTCGCCCTCAAACACCCCGCAGTACCCGCCATCGTCGTTGCTGTTGCTTCCGCACACGTCCGACCACGCGCACCCGGCGCTCATGCAGGCATCGCTCATCTGCAAATGCCCAGCAGCAACAACCAACAACGACAACAACAACCAACGACAACAACAACCAACAGCAACAACAACCAACAACCAACAACCAACAACGACAACAAGAAACAACACACAGAGGCAAGCGCCATTGTCAGCAGCATCATCAACAAAAAGCACACTCATTGACAAAGCAACACATGTCTCCGTTTCCCCGTCACACCACGCTGCTCCTGCCCTCCACCCCCCCCCCAAACAAACACGCACGAGCATCACGAGCACCACTGCGTACCGTGAATTGGTTGCAGTCGTGCACGCCAATGCAACACCGCTTGTTGGCATAGCTTGGCAGGCACACGTCCGTGGGCCCGTGCTCGTATTGCGCCAATGGCCATGTCGTAGATCGATGCTGTTAATCGCAAACTGGAGCGCCTGGCTCGTGTCCTCGTCCGTGGCCTGCAGCGTGCCGACGACGAACGGAAGCGCCGTCGTGTTCTCGGGAAGCCTGTTGCTGGTGATGGTGGGCGTTGTCGGGGCGTCGTTCCTGTCCTGCACAAACACGAGGATCTGCGATGTGGCGGAGAGGCCGCCTTGGTCTGTCGCGGTGACGGTGACAACGAACACGGACCGCACCTCGTAGTTCAGCGTCGCGCCCGCTGCCAGCACCAGCTGCACCGTGCGCCGGTCGGTCGCTGTCTGGAACGAGCGCGAACTTGCCAGAGGCGTCGGTGAGCAGGAACGTGTGCGTGTCGTTGGCGATGCTGTCTGGGTCCTGCACGGCGAGTGAGCCGGCCACGGTGCCCGGGAGCGCATGCTCGGAGATGAAAGGACACGCCGTTGGGGACGTCAGATGTGGGCGACTCGTTCAAGTCTTGCACGAGCAGCGTAAACTGCTGTGACACCGCAAGGGAGCTGTCGCGGGCATCGCGCGCGGTGACGTTGATGATGACGAAGGACGACTGCGACTCAAAATCGAGTGACGACCGGTTGACAAACAGTGGCTGGTTCTCAATGTAGGCGACGCCGGCTGGGGACACGTCAAACACAAACGGCTGCGGGTCTGCGGTGGCATCGGCCGTGTCCGGATCCAGCACGTGCACGGCACCCACCATCCACAACAACGGCGCCGTCGTCACGTCCACCTTCAACATCAACGTCGCTGACATCAACGAGCCGCCCACAGACGTGGTCGTGCACGCCATCAACGACACGTCGCAGCAGCCGCTACAGCAGTTCCCTGTGCCCGAGCAGCCAGCACACGCCACAACAGCAGCGCAGACGTGGTGACGACAGGGTTGGCCTCGTGGTTGAGCGGCGCTGCAGACTTGACCAGCAGCATGTCGCCCATGATTTGAAAGGCTGCAGCGGCTGTTGAGCCTTGCGGAGACACAAGTGCGTATGTGAAGATGTCACCAGCATCTTGGTCCACGGTGCTGATGCGGGATACAAGGGTGCCAGCTGGCATGCTCTCTGCAATGCTGGTGGTATCAAGCAGCACGGCTGTTGGCGCGTCGTTGTTGTCTTCAACGTTGATGCGCACAAGAAAGTCAGCCGACAGGTGGGAAATGGTGCCGTTGTCTGTTGCACGCACGACAGCCTCGATGGCCGACCCATCCACCTCAAAGTCCAGTGCGCGCGTGATCTCCAGAGTGGGAGAAGCTGCACCTGCACCACCACTGCCACCACTGCAACTGCCACCATTTGTCCAGCGGGAAGGTGTTCTCTGGCACGCGCGTGGTGTTGATGAGAGCACCTGCAGCGTGTGGCTCTGGTGGGTGTCTGGGTCTTCCACAGTGACAGTGACGAGAGGCAGCGGGAAGGTGTTCTCTGGCACGCGCGTGGTACTGAGGGAGATGCGTTCTGGCGGCCTGTTGGTGTCATCACTGCACGTCGGGCCACCCCACTCGCCGACACATGCGCACTCAAACGCGTTCACCAGGTCCGTGCACACGCCGCCGTTCATGCACGGCTGGGCAGCGCACTCGTCCACCTCCACACACGTCCCTTGGAACGTGTAGTTGCCTGTCGCCGTGCAAGTAGCCGTGTAGGTGGCGGTAGCCTGTGCATCGCCCGTGGTGGTGTACCCATCATCGCACGTGTACAGCGCCTGCTGCTGGTAGGTGCGGGGCTGGTGTTGGCTGGCCATGGTGGCAAAGGGACGAGAAGGCGGCAGCCCACACGACAGCACATCGCACGAGCGCCCATCCGCTTGCAGCTCAAACCCGGCAGGGCAGGAGCACTCAAACGACCCAATTGTGTTGGTACATGCGTCTTGGCACGCCTTGCTGAACGACTGCTCTTGCCGGTTGCGGCCGTGTAGGCTGCATACGCGTCTGGGTCGCACTCGTTGACGTCACGACACGCCAGCTCCGTGTTGGTGTAGGTCTGATCGGCCCGGCACGTGCGGGTGAACGAGGTCATGTAGGCAGGCGTGCTGTCTGGAGGAAGGAGCGTGGTGAGCGTGCTGCCGGATGTGGTGTCGTAAACGACGTTACCGGAGCGGCACGAGTACACGACAGAGTCCTCAAAGTGGACGTCTACCCCTGGTGACTGGTGACTGGGATGTGATGGTGGCTGCATCCGCAGTTGCCGGTGCTGGGCACTGCACGCGTTGGGCGCACAGGTCGCCCTGGAAGCCCGTGCCTTCGCAGGAGCACGTGAAGTCTGCCACGAGGTCTGTGCAGGTGCCGGGCCAACAAGGGTTGGGGCTGCAGTCGTCGATGTTATCGGCACACGTGTCGCCCTCAAACCCGGTCGGGCAGGCACATCCGAATGCCTTGATGCGAGTACCGGCAGGCAGGGCCGTGGTGACGTCGTAGGTGAGCGGGTCACGGCGCGCCGTTGCTTGCGGGGCGGTCGCAGATGCCGGGTGGACGATGGTGAAGATGCTGGTGGCAACGCGGTACTCCACCTCTGCCAACACGCTTGAGTTGCCGGGCACCTGCTCGCTTGCCAGCACGTGCACGCAGCGCTCGTCGGTTGTGGATGTCACGCCCGTGGTCTGCCACACGCCGGCGGTGTTGGGGATGCTGGACAAGGCGGTGAGGGTTGCCTGTCGCAGCTGGGTGCTGGTGTATGCCGATGTTTCATTGGCGGCGAAGCACACGATGAAGCCAGCGCGCGTCGTGCAAGTGCCACGCACGCAGGGCGACGAGGACTCGCAGGTGGCGACGGGGAACGACAGCGGCGTGGACGTGGGTGGCGGTGTGGTGCCGCCTGTGACAGACGGGTTTTGTGGTGGTCGTGGATGTGATGGCAGAGGGGCGGATGATGGCGAGCCGCTGGGTGGAGAGGGTGCTCCCATCCGTCATGTGCAGCACAATTGGGCTTGGCGAGACGGGGATGGCGGCGGTGGAGCGGAGGTCTACCCGCTGCAGCCGCACGCGAATGCTGGACTGGATGACAGCTCGTCTCTGTGATGAGGAGGTTGCCAATGGTGATGTTGTCGATGGGCAGGGTGCTGAGGTCGCGGTCCTGCGCCACGACGAGCACGTCCACCACGTCAAGCGCCGTCTCCGTGTCGATGGTGTCCGGGAAGAGCTGGCTGGACAGCGTACGTGCATGTGCGGTTGTCGCTGCTGAGCATGCTGTCGGGTGCAGTGCACGCGCACGCGTACGAGCCGTTGGTGTTGATGCACTGCTGCAGGCTGCTGAGGTGGCGGCGGGCCTGCGCCACCGACGCGCACTCGTCAATGTCCACGCAGGTTGCCGATGGCGCACCGAGTCTGCCGCTGGCGGTGCAGGTGCGAAAGACCAGCGCAGGCCCGTCCTCGCTGGCGGAGCTGCGAAACCCAGAGAGGCGCTGGAAGACAGCACGCTCGTCGTCGGCAATGCTGTTGTCTGGCGCCTCAGGGAACAGCTGCGCGCTGAACTGCGGGGTGGTGTCTTGCGTGACGTTGCAGGTGATGAGGTGCTGGCATTGTGGGCCAAAGAACCCTGTTCCCGTACAGTTGCACGCGTACGCTGCCGGAGTGTCGATGCATGTTCCATGCACGCAGGGCGCAGACGCACAACCATCCTCGGCCTCGTACACGCGCAGGAGCTGCGCGGACGTGAGGACGTGAGGGGGGAGGCGGGGAGTGAAGAAGGCGAACTGCATGCGTACACATGCGCGGCGATTCACACACACGCACATACACACACGCACATACACACACAGACACAGACATACATACACATGTACACAACTACCCACATACACGCACCCCATGCATACACATGTGCATACACGCAGATATGCACACACCTGGGCAGTGAAAAGCCTTCTGTCTGCTACTTTGAACTGGCGGTGGTTGCGAGCATCGTTGTTGCTGCCCGAAGCGCGCTTGGATTCAAAAGCC
Source organism: Salpingoeca rosetta (assembly GCF_000188695.1). Taxonomy (NCBI): domain Eukaryota; class Choanoflagellata; order Craspedida; family Salpingoecidae; genus Salpingoeca; species Salpingoeca rosetta. The sequence goes on along the minus strand of NW_004754907.1, from coordinate 689,263 downwards.
CACCCAATCCTCGATGCCACAGCCTATGACGTGCACACACACGCACACACACGCGCACACACACGCACATAAGTGAGCAGACACGGCGTCGTGCCTTCGAGCATGCGCTGAACACCACAACCACAGCACACTGGTGTGCGTATTGCTTACTGACAGCTGCGCACGTGAATCTCCTCCATCCCCAACGCTCTGCAAGCGCTACATGCGCTGAGAGCGATACCTTCGGTGCAACGGTGGTTTGCGATGGTGATGCTGCCGCTGCTTCAGTGCAAATAACGGTGGCGAAGAGGACAATGGTGAGGAGGACGATGGGGATGACATCAAGGGGGTCTGTGACAGAAGGGGTGTCCGTAGCGCTGTCGCTGTAGCCGTCGTCGCGGACATGGGTGACGGTGGCGCCGTGTTAGGGAAGGGAGCTGACGACGTCCCGGCTCCTATCGTCGCCGTGTGTTTGTGTGTGTGTGTGTGTGCAGTGCGGCGTGCAAACAAGGAGAAAAGAAAAGTTGTGCGCGCGTGCGTGTGTGTGTGTGTGTGGGGCACAGCGACAGCAACAGCAACAGCGACAACCACAGCCACAACAACAACAACCACAACAACAGCAGCAACAACCACAACAACAGCACCGCCACCAACACCGCTGCACACGATAGGAGCCGGTATGTGCTCATCGACTCGCGTGTGCAGTGGTGTTTGTGGGTGTCGGTGTGCAGTGCGGCGTGCAGTGCAGTGCGGCGTGCAGTGCAGTGCGGCGTGCAGTGCAGTGCGGCGTGCAAACTAGGAGAAAAGAAAAGTTGTGCGCGCGCGTGTGCGTGTGTGGGGGGGGGCACAGCGACAGCAACAACAACAGCGACAACCACAGCCACAACAACAACAACAACCACAACAACAGCAGCAACAACCACAACAACAGCACCGCCACCGACACCGCTGCACACGATAGGAGCCGGTATGTGCTCATCGACTCGCGTGTGCAGTGGTGTTTGTGGGTGTCGGTGTGCAGTGCGGCGTGCAGTGCAGTGCGGCGTGCAAACAAGGAGAAAAGAAAAGTTGTGCGCGTGTGGCCTGTGTGTACGCGCGCGCACGCGTGTGTGTATGTGTGTGTGTGTGTGTGTGTGTGTGTGTGTGGTAGCCGAGCCCGAAGGCGCATTGTCTGGTACGCGTGCGGGCAACGCCACGGTCGCATTGTCTGGTACGCGTGCGGGCAACGCCACGGTCACTGATGGCGATGCCGGCGCGTGTGGCGGGCGAGTCATCCACGTCGTCGCTGGCATTGCTGTTGATGGGAGCGGCGAACACGATGGAGGCGCCGTCCACAGCTACGAACGCGCTGTCTTGGCTGCCAGCAACGACGCTGACGGGCGTGCCTTCTGGGTCTGTGAATGCGAGTGTGGCAGTCACGGTCCCAATAGCCATCGTCTCGGTCGATGGCGGCGACGTTAAAGGTGCGCGTGGGCTGCATTTCAAAGTCAAGCCGTGCCGCTGCCAAGATCAGGGTCACCCACCCCGTTGGTCTGCGCAATGAATAATCAACAACATATGTGGGAGTGCGTGAGAGAGAGAGAGAGTGTGTGTGTGTGTGAGTGCGTGAGAGAGAGAGAGGGTGTGTGAGCTTGTGAGAGGGAGTGGGGGGCGTGGATATGTGTGAAAGTGATCGAGAGACGAACACACGCACGCACACGCACACGCACATGCACACGCACACGCACACGCACACGCACACGCACGGGTACGCACCATGACGTTGAGGGCTGAGGATGTCGATATTACAGCCCAACGTGGAGCGCATGCTGGAGCCGGTGCGACCCAGGTCGAAGTGTACAAACCCCCTTGGTGTATGTCCCGGGTGGTGATGACAGCGGTGCGCAAGCGAGTACATGTGTGTGAGTGTGTGTGAGTGTGTGTGAGTGTGTGCGTGAGGGAGTGTGAGCGCGTATGTGTGCCTGCATGCGTGTGTGCGCGAGGGAGTGTGTGGGTAAAACACTCGTGGTTGCTACTGGTGCAGATGCAACAACAACAACAACAACGACAACAACAACGACAACAACAACAACAACAACAACAACAACAACAACAACAACAACAACAACAACAACAGCAGCAGCAGCAGCAACAGCAACAACAGCACCGCCACAACAACAGACAACCACAGACAACCACCCATACTTCCATACCTGCAGGAGTAAGGTGTCATGTGACGTGGAGGGCGCGAGATGCCCGGGCGCGACTGTGCGCGCGTGCCTGCCTGCATGTGTGTGTGTGTGTGTGCGTGACACGCGATGGAGGGGGATGAGCATCAGGACGAGCCAATGGCAGAATAGCACAAGCAGACACGATGTGGCGCGCATCCAGAAACCACCCCCCCCACCAAACCACCCCCCCCACCACACACACACACACACACACACACACACGCACATACACACACATACACACACATACACACACATACACACACATATATATACATACACACACATACACACACATACATGCACACACATACACACACATACACACACACACATACACATACATACACATACACATACACACACACACACACACACACACACACACACACACACACACACACACACACACCGTAGATCGCACGCAGATGTCTCCAAAATCCTTCCCGCGAAATGCCTCTCATTGCTGCGAACTGCGTAAGATTTCCACGAATTTTCCCAAGCAAACATGGCGAAGCACTCCAAGCAAACATGGCTGCTGCTGTATTGCCACACGACCAGCTGGTGAACAGCGCAGGTCGACGGAAGCGACGCGCGCCCCAACAACGACGCCGACAATCACACCAGCAGCGGACTGCCAGCACCAGCACCCGATACCCACGTGCATGTGATGGTCAAGCGCTCCTTCTTGCAGCCCGTGTCGGCCACATGCTATGATGCGTCGTGCAGCCGCCCTCGCCAACAGCCGCAGCTCACGGTCTCCGGCTGCACCCCCATCGACCCCATCCCGCCTCTTTGACGGCGCTTTCGCCGACCCGTTGCATCTGCACTGCTGGTACCCCTGCGCGCGCAGCACAACCACCATCGTCAACATCATCAGCAGCATCAACCCATCGCCGCTGGGCGAACCGTCACCACCCTCTGGCCGCGGCCGCTGTCGTCATTCTACCAGCTGCCACCGGACATGATGGAGGCGAAGCGGTTTGGTGGGTATCTTGATATCTTGATGTGTCGATTCGAACATCGCACCATTGCTGTACTTGTGTGAGTGTGTGTGTGTGTGTCTGTGTGTGAGTGCGCGTGTGTGCTTTCCTGTTTTGTTTTTGGTTTGCTACGGCGCGATGTCGTACGACCGCTGTGACTTTGAACCGTGCTCATTCTGCACTCATCACCACCGTGCATGCATGTAACACACACACACACACACACACACACACACACACACACACACACACACACACACAACACACAACACAGGCCGCTGCTGGCGATGCTGGCGACACCAACGACGGCAACAACAACGACAACAACATCAACAGCGGCAATGACGACGGCAACAGCGATAACGATGGCTGGAACCAACACCCACTCGAGCGCAGCCCGATGATTGGTGCGCATGCGAGCGCGTTTCCCTCACGTGCCTGTGTCTGTGGTATTGTGACATCCAGCACGGACTTGGGGTTGGCATTGCGTACACGCAGGTGCATGCTTCTGCACGTGTACATCGTTGTGTGTGCGTGGTTACGGGCGCGTGTGCGTATGTGTGCGTGGTTACGGTGTTGTGCGTGTTTGTTTGTTTGCGTGCGTGCAGTTGTTTCATGTGCGTGAGCGCATGTTGCTTGTCCTCGTCATCGGATGTGAGTAGCTCACCTGTCTCTGTTACACATTGCAGGGGTGCTGTGGAGACGATCATGGTGATGATCAACTCTATCATGGGCCGCGACAGCAGGCGCTCTTTGCTCCACATCATCGTGAAGAAGCGGTGCGTACACCTGCCACATTTAATTCACATGCTGTGCTGTTTCACCTTCACACACACGCACACACACACACACACGCACACACACACGCACACACACGCACGCACACACACACACACGCACACACACACACACACGCACACACACGCACGCACACACGCACGCACACGCACACACACACACACACACACACGCACGCACGCACACGTCCCTTACTGCTGCAAACCACAATCATCGCTGTCGTGTGTTCTGTTGTACCAGGCCCATCGGGTGGCTGCTGTCGCTATTCCCTTTTCCAACAGCAGAATCTTGCATACACAGCTGCACTCATCCAGGATCGAGCGGGACCGACCGCGGTGCCGCCACCACACATACAGGTGGGGCGTGTGGCTGTGAGTGATCTGGTGGCTCTTGCACTTCCGACTAATGTGCTTGCTCTGGCCATGCCTGTTTATGCACGTGTGTCGCCTCCCACCTATGTGTTTTGCACACACACACAACACACAGACACAACACACACACATGCACATACACACATACACACACACACACACACATACACACATACACTCAGCGGTGCTCAGCACTCAGGAACAGATTAGGATATCCTGGACCAGCTGCACCGAGAGCATGCACAGCGCCTGACGCGCGCAGATGCGATCAAACGAATGGTGCAGGAACGACAAGGGCAACAGCAGCAGCAGCCATCACCACCACCACCAGCAGCAATAGGAACAACCACCGCAAGAGATGCCATTTCTCGCCCAAACTCTCTCTGCATCTCGTGCACACCCCGTTGATGACCTCGCACCCGCGATCATGCGCATCATTACTGACTGGACAGCCAGCAAAAGCACAACCACTCAAGCCTCCACGGCTCTCACACACACGCACACACACACACACATGTGGAGTCAACCACAACAGCCCCAGCTGTCGCTGCGGCGCCAACTACCGCTGGCACCGGGGTCGACTGAGGCTGTCGAATGGAGTGGTTGACTATCTGGAGGAACTACTGGCTTTGGATGCACCCTCCCCCCCATCGCGGCCGACGCTGAAGGCGATATCTGATTGACGCCCTGTCCCTGATGGATGCCCTGTCTCTTTGCTGTCACTGCTCTCGTTGCCGTCACGGTTGTCGTGCGCGTGTCCATTGTTCCCAACCAATACAACGCCCAACAGTGCACAGCCCCCGAACAAGATCAAACATATCCCCTCAACAGGGAG
>NW_004754907.1:676214-683931 GCF_000188695.1 Salpingoeca rosetta | reverse complement strand
CTCTCTGTCTCTGTCTCACTCTCTGTCTCTCTCTCTGTCTCTGTCTCTGTCTCTGTCTCTCTCTCTCTGTCTCTCTCTCTCTGTCTCTGTCTCTCTCTCTCTCTCCCACACACACACACACACACACACACACACACACACACTCAGTATGCTTGCACTCTCGCGGTAGTGATTCCAATGACCACTCGCACTTTGGCTTCCTTCTCAGCGTCGCTCACACTCATACGCTCACGCATACACCATACATCATGTTCTCCAACCCCAATTCCATGGAGCAGGTCGTTGTTGTCGCTTCACCCGACGTCCGCGCAGTTTACAGACATCTTGTATGGCGTGAAGACGCTATCGCTGACCCTCATTGGGTGGTACACGCTGCATGAGGTGTTTGTGTACTACGGCTTCTCCCTCGGGCGCTGGCTGGCGCAAGTGGCCTTCTGGGTCACGCTGCTTGTGCTGTGCATCTTCTCCAACCACAAGCTCTATCGGGGCTTCCGTGCATTCTTTTATGAGCGCCTGCACACGTTCTTCACCTTCTCGGAAGTCAAGTTTGTCGACGTGCTCACCGCAGATGCCCTCACCTCAATGTCCAAACTCCTCGCCGACATGCAGGTGTGTGTTTGGGGTGTGTGTGTGTGTGGGGGGGGGTGAGATGAGCGTGTGTGCAGTGTGTGTACGTGTGTGTGTGTGTGCTTGTGTGCGCACATGTGTGTACGTGTGTGTGTGTGCTATGTGTGCACATGTGTGCGCGCACATGTGCGTATGTGTGTGTGTGTGTGTGTGCGAGTCGGCATGAGCGTTGTGGTCACGGCACACGCACACAGGGCTTCGAGCCAGCCATCATTCACCAATTCACTCGTTGCCCCAACACACACACACATACACACGCACACATGTGGCGCAGATTGTCGTTTGCTCGATTGTGGGGGTGCTGAGCCTGAACTTTGATGCGGGGAACACGCGGTGCATGCACAGCGTGGTGGCGCCGGTGCTGGCAAGCCTGCCATACCTCATCCGTGCCATCCAGTGCTACCGCGCATACCTCAGCACGGGATCCTCGCACCATCTCGTGAACCTTGGCAAGTACCTGTCCTCCTTCCCCGTCATCTGGACCTCCGCCCTGAAGCACCAGCTTGCGCCCGTCGAAGGCGTGCGTCTTGACAAACACGACCAGTACCTTCAACTGCTCTGGCTCTACACTGTCACCATCAACACCCTCTACTCGTACCTGTGGGACATTCTCATGGATTGGGGCCTGTGCCGCTCGCCACGCGCCAAGCACGTTTTATTGCGTGATGACCTGCATTTTAAACGCCCCTGGTTGTATTACACGGCCATGGCTGGGGATCTTGCCCTACGCCTGTGCTGGAGCCTCAAACTCTCCTCGCACCTCCAACAACACGCTTCAGGTGTGTGTGTGTGTTGTGTGCATGTTTGTGTGTCTGCTTGTGCGTGCGTGCGTGCGTGCGTGCGTGTGCATGTTTGTTTGTGTGCGTGTGAGTGTGTGTGTGTGTGTGCATGTGTGTGCATATGCTTGCGTTTGGTGATTTGGTACTCAACTGCTGAACAAGCTGCGATTCCTGTTGGTGCTCGTGTCTCACCCTTGTTTACTCTCACCCTAATTCACCCTCACCATCACCACCATTGCCACCCACCGCTGCACAACAACAGGGCAAGCGTTTGCGTTTCTGTTTGAGGTGCTTGAGGTGTTCAGGCGGTTCGTGTGGAATTTCTTCCGTGTGGAGTGGCAGTACATACAGGAACGCCACAAACACACCACCCGCGAGCTCACAGCCGTCCTGCATACTTCTAGTCCGCGGGCCTTGACATAGCAGACCGACCGCAAGCACGCTTCGATAACGCGCACGCACGTGTTTTTGATGCGTGTTACATGTCAGCGCGACAGGCTTGTTCATGCGTACAGGTGTTTGTTTGTGCGTGCTGGAGTGTTTGTATTTGACAGAAGCGAGTGAGAGCACACGTGTCATTTCTGGTGTGATGACGGTGGTGTGGTGCTGTGGCAGGAGAGACAGTTACCAGGTATCCTGTGATGCGCTGTGCAGACTTTTACGGGTAGGAGGTGTACACAGCAGGCGCTTGCTTGCATGCAGACAAGGCTCACACCCACGATCACACGTGGCAAAGAGAGCTGTGGGTTTAGTTGGTGTTGACGTTGTTACAGTAGGAAAGCCAGGCATTTCACAGCAAGTAAACAACACTTCAATTCACGCTGATGGGGGCATGATATGGCCATGTAACAATGTATGTGTGTGAGAGAGAGTGTGTGAGAGAGAGAGTGTGTGTGAGAGTGTGTGTGTGTGAGAGAGTGTGTGTGTGTGTGAGTGTGTGAGAAAGTGTGTGTGTGTGTGTCAGAACTGGAATTGCGTGGAGTTGCCGTTGTCGCGATTCTCACTGTCGTCATCCGCTGGTGTGATGATGATTTTTGGTGGTGGGGATGATGATCATGGTGAGGAAGTAGTTGGGATTGGGAGCCAATTACAAGATGTGTGCATGTGCATGCGTGTGCGTCTCTGTGTGCGGGCCAGCTACCAAAACCACCATCATCATCACAATCCCTGCCACCACCACCACCACCACCACCACCACCACCATCACCACCACCACCACTGTTGTGCGTACTGAGGTCTGTGAGTCGGCCGACGCGCCGGCGGCGAATGTCTCTGCAGTGGGAATGAGCGAGGGGTTGAGGTTGGTGTGTGTTGGTCGGTGGTCGAGACACACGAGCATGCAGAGTGCTGCAAGGGGCGAGGGAAGCATGCAATGGTGCACACACACACACACACACACACACATACACACACACACACACGCACACACACACACACACGCAGAGCTCCACCTTGCGTCTCTCTGTGTTTCTGCTCCTCCTGCTGTTGACGATGACGATGCAGCCTGCCGTCCACCACCACCACCACCACCACCAGCTGCTGTTGTCGCTGCCGCTGTATTGGATGGTGGTGGCGGTGGAGACTGGAAGAACGCTTTGACGAGCTCCACAAGCCACTCGCACACGCCCGCTACCGTGCATGTCAGCAACACATGGTGTAGTGTAGCGTGTTGAAGGTGGGGTTGGTCAGTCAATGTTGCTGTGCTTTTGACTGGTTTGATGATGGATGAGAAAGTGTGGAGAAGGAGAAGGAGAAGGAGAAGGGGTGTGTGGTGGCGGCGGTGGTGGCGGTGGCGGTGGTGGTGGTACATCTTGACTTGAACGATAGGTGACAATCACAACATATCCACATCCATTCAACCACTGAGCGTTCGTGACTGCGAGAAAGTGTTTGGACATACGCGGCTTTGGCGGCGGCTCGAGGATGTGGACGAGAAGGCGGGCGCGCGGCACCAGGCCGTGGTCCCGCAGCGTCGTCTGGTGATGGTGGTGATGGTGGTGGTGGTGGTGGTGGTGGTGATGGTGGTGATGATGGTGAGGGTGGTGGTGGTGTATGGGATGAGAACACGTGAATGAATCAGAGCTCGGCAAAGCACAGTGGAGCGGCAAACAGACACAGATACAGTCACACGGCACAGCACGACACGACATGACACAGATACAATGCAATACAACACAACACAACACAACGCGACACAGCACAACGCAGCCCTGCGCGCCGTTGTCACCTGGTCGTGCTCGTCAAAGGACTTGACGGGGTACGGCTGTCGGATGGCAAGCGGGTTTGACGTGTTTAGCAGATTGGCGCGCACGTGCTCAAACACGGCGCTAACGGGCGCATCCGCCGACAGCGTCACCTATCATGGATACGAGAGAGGAAGGAGGGGGAGTGAGCAGGGAAAGGAAGTGGAGAGAAAAGAGAGGGAGGGAAGAGAACAAGACACACGTGTGTGTGTATGTATGTGTGTGTGTATGTGTGTGTGTATGTGTGTGTGGTTGAAACATGCACGTTGTTGCCAAGTCATTAGGAACGCTTGCAACACACACACACACACACACACACACATGTGTACGCATGTGTTGCCAGTCCCCTCACCTGCGCCGTTGATGCATCTGGCAGACGAAGGGAGAGCACTGCTTCATCATAGTGCTGTTGCTGTTGCTGTTGCTGCACTTGCGCGCCCTCCTTCGTCTCACCATTCCCATCATTCCCATTCTGCCTCTCTTGCTTCGCCTGCTGCTGCTGCTGCTGCTGCTGCTTGGCGCGTGCCCTGTCCTCTGCAATCTTCCTGAGCGCCTCCTGTCGCCTCCGCTTGTCCTTCTCCTTCTCAAACCGCCGCTGCGCACCCTGCATCGCCTGCACACAGCAGCCACGGCAGCGTGGTGTCAGGAGGGGGGGGGGTCAGGTGAGGAAGAGAGAGAGAGAGAGAGAGGGTGTGTGTGTGTGTGTGTGTGTGTGTGTGTGTGTGTGTGTGTGTGTGTGTGTGTGTGTGTGTGTGTGTGTGTGTGTGTGTGTGTGTGTGTGTGTGTGTGTGTGTGTGTACGAAAGGTCTTTCATGCACACATGTGCGATTCAGAAGTGTGTGGTTGTTGCGGGAAGCGCACACGGTGTAATGGCAGCCAGTGTTTGCTTGCTCACCTTTGCTTGATCCCGGCGTGCAAGCTCTTTCTTCCTCTGCTCCTCCTGCTCCTGTTGCCTCTTCTGCTCGCGTGCTTGCTCCACCTTCTTCATCATCGCCGCCTTTCGCTCCTCCAAACTCCCAGCTGCCTGCTGCTGTTGTTGCTGCTGTTGTTGCTGTTGCTGCTGTGTGGGTGCGGGTGTGTCCGTATGTGCTGCGGACGCGTCGCTCGGTCGTTCGCAACCGGCGGTGAGCACCTCCAACAGCTGCTCCTGCGACGCCGGCGCCCGCAACACCTTTACCGTTTGCCGCGAAACCGTGTCAAACACGAGCGTGCACGGCGGCGTGGCCTGTGGGACTGCAGGGGAGCAGGGCACATGAAATTTTGCGTGAGTGTTCGTGTGTGTGTGTGTGTGTGTGTTCGTGTGTGTGTGAGTGTGAGAGTTAGTGTGTATGTGTGTGTGTATGTGAGTACAAATCAGCACGTGGTTGTTGCGCATGGGCACCTCAGCGGTGAAGAAAGATGTGGAGGTACGCACGTTCACGGACACATGACGACATTCGCATCATCGAAACACAAACACAAACACAAACACACACACACACACACACACACACACACACAAACACACACACACACACACGAAGGCGCGTACATGCACTGAGGAACTGGGCGCATGTTGGGTCTGAGGTGGAAAACTTGACGCAGCAAATGTGTTGGGACCCGGAGACGATGCTGTCCACAATGGGGTCCTCCCATGCTGCCTGCATCGCCTTGCTCTCCTCAGAGTCATCTACACAAAACAAAGATATAAAGGGAACGGGGAGTGAAACACAGGGACGACACATTACGCAGTGTGTGTGTGCGTGTGTGTGTTCCATGATGTTACAATCAATGCTTTCATTTACATGGGCACGACGACAGACCGAGCTGCTGTGCAGGGTGACATACATACACATCATACAACACACATCACATCACGCACACAGACAAACACATCACACGCATCACATCACACACACACGCATCACATCTCACACACGCATCACATCACATCACATCTCACACACGCATCACATGACATGACAGCATCGCGCACTCTCAGCATGCGCACCGTAGGCAAAGGCGATGAAGAAGCCTTTCTTCTGCTTGGCCGCAGCAATGGCCGCCGTCGTGCTTGCGTACCACCAGCTCATCATCAACTTCCGAGGTGAGTGTTGAGAGGGTGTGTGTTGCGCTTGCGCTGAAAGTCGGTCGGTCTCCTCGTCTGCTTTGTGTGCACTAATCATTTTGTGGTGTCGTGTCACGTAGGCGGATACAACCTCGATCCACACCAACCAACCAACCCACACAACACCAACCAACACACCCACACAAGATGATGATCACCACCACCACCACCCGCAGCCTGATGCTGGTGTTGTTGAGTGTTGTTGCGGTGACGGTGGCGCGGGCGAATGGAGAAGGAGGGGATGCGGTTGCAGTGCAGGTTGACGAGTTTGGGGACCTGCACATGAACACGAGCTGCCCTGGGTCCGACTGCGGAGGGCGCAAGGTGTTTGTGAACGGGCAGCCCGTGGTGGAGCAGCTGCTGGAGGCGGAGGCGTTTGTTGACGCGATGGCGGCGCGGCTGTGCGAGGCATCATCCCCCCTGAGTGTGGACGCGACACCTGGCCCGGATAGTGCATCCTTCTCTGGCGTGGTGCTGGCCCCCAACAACAACAAGTTGTACATGATCCCGTACGGACCAGACATCATCCCCATCGTCGACCCGCTGCTCAAGACCGTGGACACGACGACCCTGTACCAGTTTCCGGGTGCCGTTCGAAACAGCTGGGTCGATGGCGTCCTGAGCAGCACTGGCTTGATCGTCGGCGTTCCTGGCGGTGCAAAAGCCGTGTTGGTGATTGACCCCTTCAGCAACACTGCTGAGGCCACATCACTCGCCCTGAACGACGAGCGAGGGTTCAAGTGGCACGGCGGCGTGCTCGCGGACAACGGCTTCATCTACTGCATCCCCAACAACGCCGACACGGTGCTTGCCGTGTACCCGGAGAAGGGCCTCCTCAACACCTTCCAGCTGCCCGCGACCATCGATACGGTTGCAGTGGGCGGCATGTGGCGCGGCGGCGTGAAGGGCCGCGATGGGCGCATCTACGGCATCCCCGGCACGGCGTCGTCCGTGCTTGTCATCGACCCCGCCACAAACACCTTCGACGTCACCAGCGTTTCCATCAACGTGCCTCCCGTGCTGTACCGGTGGCAGGGCGGCGTGCTCGCAAGCAACGGGCTCATCTACGTCACGCCGTACAACGCGGAGGCGGTGCTGGTGATTGATCCGCAGCACGGCACCACGTCCATGCTGCCGCTCACCAGCCCGGTCAAGGCTGGGTGGGCAGGTGCGGTTGTCAACCCGGTAGATGGCCGCATCTACATGCTCCCATATGACGCACGGCACGTGCTCATCGTGGACCCTGCAACCAACACCGTCGACGAGACCACAGCGGACATCACCAACCTAGCGCCACCGTACCATAAGTGGTGGAACGGTGCCTACATTGAGGCGACCAGGACTGTGTACGGGTTTCCCAGAAGCGCCCAGGGCTTCCTTGGTGTGGACGCAGACCTCGCAAGCGTGTGCTGGTGATGTGTGTTGAGTGTGTATTGAGTGTTGTGTGTGTGATATGTGTGTGTGATATGTGTGTGCGTGATGTGTCTGGTGTGTAGTGTTGGTGTGTCGAGAGCGTGTATGGAGTAAAGTGTGTAGCATAGAGGTATGTGTTTGCATGTATGTAGCAAATGATAAGTGCACGAGTCAATGTGTGTTGCTGCCTGGTTGAATTCCAAGGCATGTGAAGTTGCCACGTTGTGAGTGATGTAACCTCAAGCGCCCCCCCCCCCTTTACTCTAGCCCACTTCCCCATGTTACCCTCCTTGCGCCCATAAACGCAGTAGTAGCAACGATGATGTGGCGCTTGTTCAATGTCACAACACACACATGCACGCACGCACACACACACACGCACAAGTCACATAACCTTGACGATAACCAAGGTACAGCATGGACAACAGAGACGGCGACGATGAAAGAACACGACCGCGAAGACGAGGCGGTGCAAGGCCCGCGTACACGCCCTCACAATCACACAATCACACACACATAAGACGAGACACAAACCCAAAGGCGATCGT
>NW_004754907.1:668714-671214 GCF_000188695.1 Salpingoeca rosetta | reverse complement strand
GCAACACACGGTCAGGCACACGAATGGGAGAGGGGGGTGGTGAGGGGGGTGGTGATGATGACGATGGTAGCGGGGTGTGGTTGTGACTGCGGTTGTGGGTCTTGTTCGTGGTTCGTGGTTTGGTTGTCGTTCTTGTGTTTGTTGTTATTGTCGTCGGCGTTGTTGCTGTTGGTTCGTCTGTGTGCTGCAGAAGCACACATTCTATCCTTCCCATACTCACACACACACACACATACACACACACACACACATACACACACACACACATACACACATACACACATTTACACTAACTGCGTGTGCGCGCGTGTGCACACACCAGACGGAGACGTTTGCGCCCGTGTATCTCGAGCTTTACAAGAACATCTTCAACATCAGTCTCTGTCCAGGTACCTCGCTCATGCCATCCTGCCCGCTTGTTTCTTGTGTGTGTCTGCATATGTGCGCTTGTTTGCCTGTGTGCCTGTGTGTGCATGTGTGTATGTCTCTGTGTATGTGTACTTGTTTGTCTCTGTGCATGTGTCTGTGCCTGCGTAAAGTCCCTCGGCTCATGATCCTTCTCACACCAAACACCAAACACCAATCCCCACCACCGCCACCACCACCATCGCCATCATCGTCATGGCGGGTGCAGCCGACCTGGACGCGCCGCTGCCGTCGAAACACGAGCTCGCCGACCGCCGATTCGTCATTGCAGACATCTTCAAGGAGGTGATCATCATCGTGGTGGTGGTGGTGGTGGTGACAGCTGCTGCTTGTGCGAATGGCAACGTGTGATCTATGAAGGCGTGTTGTTCGAGTTAGAATTTGCGTCTTTGTCCTCTCCGGTGTTCCCTTTCAATTGCACACGTGATACCACCTCACACAGCCCTCACCACCACCTCCACCACCACCACCACCACCACCACCACCACCACCACGATGATGACCACCACCACCACCACCACCACCACCACGATGATGACCACCACCTCCACCACCACCACTGCGTCACTACTGCGTCACCTGGTCATCACTGTGCACCAGACGTCGCACGTTGTTGGCCTCCCTGTGCTCGTGGGATTCATGGCGGAACAGCTCGACCCGGCACACGACTGGCCGGTGGGGTGATGGTGGCGGCGGTGGTGATGTGATGGTGGAGAGGGGATGGTGATGCAATCGAGGGCATATTGAGGGGTCTGAGCTTCTGCTGCGTGCGCTTTGGTTGTTCCTCGTCAAGCGTCGTACGTATGCCACTGTCATCATTGTGATCCCCACCATCACCATCACCATCACCATCAGGTGCAAGAGGCGGCTCTGTTTGTGGTTCACGCTGTGGGTCCCGTGCTCGCAAAGGACGGATCGCATGTCAACAACATCCTCGCATTCATCACAGGTGCCGCCGTGTGTGTGTGTGTGTGTGTGTGTGTGTGTGTGTGTGTGTGTGTGTGTGTGTGTGTGTGTGTGTGGTGATGATGATGATAATGATGATGATGGTGTGATAATGGAGAAGGGGGGGGGGCTTGGGTGCATGCAGACGTTTGTCGGTTGCAGGTTTCTGCCCTCTGAAGCCCAATCTCATATCATCACTCCACCTCGCATCTCCGCCATCACACCCATGTGTACATGTATGCGTGTGTGCGTGTGCCCTCAGGTCTGACTGCCGAGCACCACGTACAACTGCGCAAGACCGCCGTTCGCGTCACAGGTACTTGTTTTGTGCCCGTATGTGCCCGTGTGTGCGCGTGTACACGTGCGCGCACGCTGAAAAGGCTTGTGCTATCATCTACTGCGCCATCTGTGCACCGCACTCACATATTCACACACACATTCACACGTATTCACACACACATTCACACCACCACCACCATTACCACCACCACCACCATTACCACCACCATTACCACAAGGGGACCTTGCGCCGTGGATGGACCGCCACCCAGATGCGATTGACCCGTGCTTTGCTTTCCTCTGCCACGCCGTGCAGGTGATGCTGACGATGGTGACGCGTTGTGATGGTGGCGGTGGTGGTGCAGATGGTGACGCGTTGTGCTGGCGGTGGTGGTGGCGGTGCAGATGGTGACGCGTTGTGCTGGCGGTGGTGGTGGCGGTGCAGATGGTGACGCGTTGTGCTGGCGGTGGTGGTGGCGGTGCAGATGGTGACGCGTTGTGCTGGCGGTGGTGGTGGCGGTGCAGATGGTGACGCGTTGTGCTGGCGGTGGTGGTGGCGGTGCAGATGGTGACGCGTTGTGCTGGCGGTGGTGGTGGCGGTGCAGATGGTGACGCGTTGTGCTGGCGGTGGTGGTGGCGGTGCAGATGGTGACGCGTTGTGCTGGCGGTGGTGCTGGCGGTGCAGATGGTGACGCGTTGTGCTGGCGGTGGTGCTGGCGGTGCAGATGGTGACGCGTTGTGCTGGCGGTGGTGCTGGCGGTGCAGATGGTGACGCGTTGTGCTGGCGGTGGTGGTGGCGGTGCAGATGGTGACGCGTTGTGCTGGCGGTGGTGCTGGCGGTGCAGATGGT
>NW_004754907.1:651214-666214 GCF_000188695.1 Salpingoeca rosetta | reverse complement strand
CTCACCTACCTTCACACCCACACGGCCACAATTACCATCATCGCCAGGACCTGCCCTCGCTCCCGCGCCAGGCGCACATGGTTGAAGACTTCTTCCGGATGCACTACGAATTTCTTCGCTCGATGCCGCTGCAGATTCTTCAGTTTCCGCTGCTTGACCAGATCCTTGATGTGCGAGTGCCACAACCGTTGTTGTTGTTGTTGTTGTTGGTGTTGTTGTTGTTGTTGTTGTTGTTGTTGTTGTTGTTGTTGTTGTTGTTGTTGTTGTTGTTGTTGTTGTTGTTGTTGTTGTGAGGGCTTTGGTGTCGCATCAGTTGTGGTGTTGGATCATACTTTTGGTCTGATACTCGTTGTCGTGTTTGTGTCGCGCCTGCGTCTTGTTTGTGTACACAGGACAGCCACCATTATTGCTTTGTGATTCCATTTTCATTTCACCTCACATCACACCTCCCTTGCCTTGCAACTTGTTCTCGTACCACCACGCCCACCTCCCCCTACACCAACACCACCACTGTGCAGTTGTCGCTGCATGCGGTGCTGGTCCCGTCCTCCCACGCCACGGAGCCCGTCTTCACGTTTCTCGCCAGCCTCTGGTCCATGCACTACAAGGGCCTCTCCGATGAGCAGTTTGTACACCAAGGTGCGATAGTTGGCGGTGATGGTGGTGGTGTTCCTTGAGAATCATGTTCTTGCTCTTGTTCTTGTTCTTGTTCTTGGTCTTGGTCTTGGTCTTGGTCTTGGTCTTGGTCTTGGTCTTGGTCTTGGTCTTGGTCATGTTCACATTGTTCTCTTGTCGGTTGTATTCCACTGTACCCTGTCCCATCCAATCAATGCTCCCCCTACCCTACATTCAACGCTCATCCCCACCTCATATCTCTTCTTCCCGTCATCCCCTCCGACGTGCGTCACAACAGAGGAGGTGCAAGCGCGGTTGATGCAGCTGCTGCAGACCAAAGGCGAAGCGCTCACACACAAACTCATCGAGGCACTATCAGGTGAGACGCAGCATATGCCAAGCACGGATGAAATGATGGGGTCGACGGATGGGAGCATTGCCAAGGGCTTCGTTGAATTGCGGTCGTGAATGCGTGGCTGTGGTTTCGCTAACACACGCACCCACACATAACGTGCGTTCAGGCGGGATTGTGTCGTCGAATGCGCGGGACATTGCGGATGTGTTGTGGGCGATGATGGAACTGCAGCAGGACGCCATCGCCTCCTGGGCAACCGGCGCACCATGGTCAGGCAGCAGTGGTCACGCGATGGTGGTGGTGGTGGTGGTGGTGGTGGTTGCTTGTACGCTTGTGTGACCGTGTTCACTCTGCGTCACACACACACACACACACACACACACACACACACACACACACACACACACACACACACACACACACACACACACACATGCACTACCCCCTTTTCTTACCCCTTCTCTTACCCCTTCTCACCCACACGCATGATCTAACACCCCCTCCCCCGGCTCACAACTTGTCAGCCTTGCGGAGGTGCCACCGAACAAGGCGCAGGCGCGCCACATCCAAGACATGTTGACGGCGATTGCGACAGCGACAGATGTGCGCGCGTTTGTGCGCGAGATGAAATATTACGCGCGGCTGTTTGATGCTGAGAAGGACGAGCCCGTTGGTAACGGGTCGTAGCGTCGTGTAGCGTGGGAAACATGCATAGGCTGACACGTGTTTGGTTGTTGATGTTGTGTTTTGTTGTTGTTGTTGTTGTTGTCGTCGTCGTCGTTGTTGTTGTCGTCGTTGTTGACGTTTTGTTGTTGTTGTTTGTTGTGTTCAATGGCTGCGCACACATTATTATGCGTGCACACGTTGTGTTTGCGGTTGTAGGCAGATAGTCTTGTGATGGCATCACTTTAACCCCAACTAAACAAAGCAACGACGGTGAACTGGCTTGAACACAAGCCGCAGCACGCTGCCAGAAAGTGTGGCATGTGCTTCGAACGGAAGGCTGCTATATTGCTTGGCGAATGAGAGCACTGCACTCGCACACAATTGGCGGAGAGTCAACCCATCAGGTGCAATGTTGTGGAACAAACAACAAAATGCGAACAGACGACACCGCGCTGCGAGTGCATACCCACGCACAAAACACGCTGCACATGCACACACACACACACACGCATGTCAATCTAATGAACAACAACAACAGCAGCAACAACAAGTCATGTTCGATCCACACTGCAAGCCGACGAACACAGCAGTGACAACCACAATCACAACAAGCCGCCATCACCACCACTATCATCACGAGGTGAGCTGCGGGGAGGTCATAAAGAGGCGTGTTTCGGACTTCTTGATCCATTTCAACAGCGCCAACACAGACGCTGTCACCGTCTGCTTTGTGGCAAGCGCATCAAACACCGCATACAGCTCAAACGTCGCAGTCGCCTGCACGAAGGTGTTGGTGTGTATTTATGTATGTGTGTGTTTGTGTGTGTTGTTATTGTGCATGCATGTGTGTGTGTTGTTATTGTGCGTGCATGTGTGTGTGCGTGCATGTGTGTGTGGTGTTATTGTGCGTGCATGTGTGTGTGCGTGTGCGTGTGTCAATTGAAGCGTCTCGTCGTCAAGAAATGCAAGGGCGAGTGTCTCACGCGCACACACACACACGCACGCACACACGCACGCACACAAGCGAGCACTCACCCATCCCAGCACGGCCTCCTGCAGCGATGAGCGGAAGAAGAGCTTAACGGGGCGATTGTTGGCGTGCATTTGACTCTCCACGTGCTGATACAGGCAGAACAACCTGAGAAAGTAGCAATGCGCGCGCATGTGTGTGTGTGTGTGTAGGTGCATGTCATGCTCAAGAAACGTGAAGGCGTGCACCATGTCACACATCACCTCAACAACAGCATCGCATGCACGACCATCTCGCACCTTCTCTCCTCGTCCGGCTCCGAGTACGGCGGCTCCAGCGCCGGCACCGTGAACTGGCGGAGGCGGTGACGAGTCCACATCAATGTGAATGAGGGGTCAGGGACAGCAGCATCATGAGTGAGAGAGAGAGCACGAGAGAGGGAGAGATTGTGTGTGTGTGTGTGACAGAGCGACGTGAAGAAGTAGATCCGTGCATGACCGTGAAAGTTGGGAACGCAAGACAGGCAGGAGGGGAACGCGGTGCGACTTTGGCACACACACACACACACACACACACACACACACACGCACACACACCTGGTTTGTCTTGATGTGTTTGTACACAAAGTGCCGCAAGTCAGGGATCTTCAACGTCGCTGTGAAGATGGGATGAATCGTGCGTGTGTGTGTTGTGTGTGTGCGTATGTGTGTGTGTGTGTGTATGTGTGTGTGTGTGTGTGTGCAATGAAAGAGGATCACCGCATCAGCTGTCAATGCAAGCACAAGCACAAGCACACACAGTTGCCCCCAATGCCCCCCATCCCTCGACCAACGCATGCGAACGTACAAACTCTGAAGGATTCTGCTCTGACGGCGCGAAGAACACCGGCAAGCAGTTTGCTGTCGGCCAGGGACTGGTGGTGGTAATGGTGGTGGTGGTGACGGCGGTGAGGAGGAGGGGGAGGAAGGAGGAGGAGGAGGAGGATGAGATGAATGACACGAAAGAAGACGCAATGTTGTCATTTCCACGCATAGCAGACGTAACCACACACACACACACACACACACACACACACACACACACACACACACACACACACACACACACACACACACACACACACACACACAAACACACACGCGCGCATATTTGTAGCCTCACCGAGACAATTTCATTACGGCAGGTTGAGAGGGTTTTAAACGCGTCCTGCTTGTTGGAGAGGAGGAGGAGAAATATTCCTTCTTCCTCGTGCAAGTATGTCACGTGCGCGTGCATGAAACCGGACGAGTTGAAGTGCGGAAGACAGAGCGGCATCCACGTCTCTCCGACATCAAACGACCGCGTTGGCGTCTGCACCACATTCAACATCAGCAGAATGTCTAGTGGCGCACGTTGGTGTTGGGGATCCGGGTGTGGGGCGATGGGGTGAGCAAGGATGGAAGAGGGGGCCCAGCAACACAAGTTGGTATTGCAGTACACCACTGTTTAACGTCGCACAACATTCACACACCAAATACACACACTGTTCACAACACACCACACATCACCACCATGTCAACCACGGCCACCACCACAATCACCACCACAATCACAACCACGGGCACCTTGCGGTTTCAGCGGGAAGCGGCGCGGGCGCATGAGGGACATGACTTTGCCGTTGCCGACAACAAGCGCAAACACGACCTCCTGTTGCCACGACGGTGAGGTGCGGTGATGTGATGTGAGGTGAGGTGATGTGATGGGTGGTGGCGTTAATACATGGTGCACGGTGAGGATGTGGGGAGGATGGTCAGTTGACGAGAAGAAGCAAGCAGCAAACGCAGGTATGGTATCCCCCGCAAACACAATCTATACACACACCACCACCACCACCACCACCACCACCACCACCACGAGCAGCAGCACCAAGCCACCTTACCCACCTTCTGCTTGTGCTGCTGGATGAGAGCGCCAAGTTTGTCGCGAACGGACGGATCCATTGGCAGACACTGATACGCATTGAGGAAGAACGCATAGTCGCTGGGGTGGGAATTGGGAGGGGTTGGAGAGAAGGGTGGGTGGGGTTAGAAAGTGGCGACTGCATGAGACGATACGCGTGAGTGAACACGAAACGCAATGCTGGAACAAGCAAAACCGCACTTGTGGCTCAAGTTCACCACCACGCCACACTGCATGACCACAGTATCACCACACAACTCACGCTTGGAGCCGGTCGATGAGATGCTCTGTAAACTTCTCCATGCCGGCGAGATGGCAGCGCAGATCGTAGTTGGACCAGCGGTGGAACGCGCGCTGGATGTGGCTCAGGGTCGTGATGGACAGTAGCTGGCTGTACACGTACTCAAGCTGCTGCTTCAACTGTGTGCGTGTGTGCAGGGGGGGGGGTTGATTCAGGTGTAAGTTGAAAGAGTTGCAATGGCAGAGAAACATGCGCGTACCCATTTACTCGTTCACTCATTCACTCAGTCACACACACACACAAGCTTACTCACTCATTCACTCACTCACACTCACACACACACACACGCACACACACACACACTCATTCACACTCTCTCACTCACTCACTCACTCACTCACTCACTCACTCACACACCACATCACCACGCACGTGTTTGACGGCTTCGCCGGTCTTTGAGACCATGAGCAGATACAGCGGCGAGCGGACGAGAAACACAAAGTAAAACTCCCCAGCCTTGAACCACCTGCATAATTGGGAGAGGTATGGGTGAGGGGATGTCGAATGGCAAGCAAACGAGTAGCAAACGAGCGTTTCCAGCACCAATACCCACACAACACAGCACACACACACACACACAACACACACACACACATACACAACACACACACATACATACACAACACACACACACAACACACACACACACATACATACACACACACAGCGCGTACATGAGTTCATCGCGTTCGTCCTCTGTCATTTCCTTTTGCTGGCGGAAGGGCACAGAACCGTGAGTGCCGTCCGGGCGCCTGTAGTTCTCCTCAATGAAGGAGATCAGCGCTTGGATCACGCCAGCCCGCGTCACAATCATGTCCTCGCTCCCGTGCCTGTGACAGCATAGCACACACGCAGAAGTATGAGGACATGCACGCACGGACGCACGCATGCACGGACGCACGCACACATGCGTGAGAACATGCATGTACGTGCCCAACAGCGAGATGCAGCGAAGACTGGCATGAGCAAACACCGCAATCGTCAAGCCTCACCTGGTGTAGATGGGCTTTCCCGCATCACTGAGGATGATGATGTGTTTGTCCTCTTCTACCCACGATGCCTCCTCCAGCGCAGCATCTGTTGTGAGACGGTGGATCACACCGCAGGCCGAAGTTTAGGCAAGGGCTTGAGAATGGGCGAGCAAAACGATGGTGCCCACGCACAAACAGAAACACGCACACGTATACAGCCACACATACACGCACACAAAGGAACTCGCACACCAAAGCGCGCACACGCACACACACACACACACACACACACACAACAAAAAACAGAGAGTCTCTAACGATGCGGCTTTGCAGCCGTCATTTCGAAGACAACGGTATGAGACGGTTAGCAGATTTTTCTAGTCACACAGCTGGCACCAAGAGGTCCGATCACCGCGGGTCTGTGTATAATGCCCAGGTGCATGCCAATGTAGCAAAATCATTCAAGTTCCACATTCTTCCGCTTCTTCTAGGATGACCTGTAATTTCGGGTATTTCGGGCTATTAGTCTTAGTAGGTTACCTCAGACCGAGCAGAAAAGTTGGGGAACTAGATTAGTGTCGCACATACACGCACACAAAGGAACTCGCACACCAAAGCGCGCACACGCACACACACACACACACACACACACACACACACAAAAAAAAAAAAAAAAAAAGCCTTTCCCCCCTCCCCACACACACACACACCTGTCCTTTGTGGCTCCTCGGTGTCATGTCGAGAGGTGATGGAGCTGGCATGTGAACGGACTGTTGGGGAGCGCCCTTGCGACAGCTCCTCGTAAGCACGTCGAACATTGCTGCCCGCGCGACTCCGCTTTCCCTCACCCTCGCCAGCACGGAAACTGTTCCCTCTCGAAGCACGTGCGTCCTCGCCTCTGTCACCCTCTGTCATCGCATCGTTCTCGCCCGCATCATCGTCGTCCATGTCCTCGTCATCGTCGTGCTGGTTGAACGAATCCTCCATGTGAAATACCACGTCCGGCTTTGACAACTCCAGCGGGTTGTCATCCTCGTCCTCGCCGCCAAGCTCACCATCACCACCATTGCCACCTTCGCCGTCGTCATCCACGTGTGCTCCGGGCTCCCCATCGAGATCCAAGCCCTCACTCTCCAGGGTCAGCCGCCGCTCCAGCTCCTCCAGCTCCGTCGCATCAGCGAGGTGCTGCTCCTGTTGGCTGCTGCTCATCCTCTCGCCTTGGTGTTTGTTTGTTTGGCCTGAAAATAGGCCACCAGCCTGATTCCAGTAGTGGCTTGCCAGCAGGAGCAAGCAGGACAACAGCGCAGTCATTTCAACCACAACAACACAAGCACCCTCACATCCTCACATCCACCCTCCCACATAGCTTCTCTTAGATATCCACCCTTCCACCCTCCCACATCCAAGCATCCACCTCCCCCACCAACCCCTCCCCCGAACTCCCAAACATACACAGCACACTGCACACTTCACATGTCCTGCGACAGCAGCAGCGTGTGGGTGCTGGTTGCAGAGCAACTGCTCATGTCCAGCATGGCCTCAACCACACTAAGAAGAATTCCCTTCGTTTGTAACGCTGTAGCAGATTGGGATGGTCTCGAAGACCCTTTGGAGGACGCAAGTGTGTGGACGAAGAAGCATGTCCATGAAGTGAAGCGGGACACTGCGCGCGCCTTTGTCAACCTCATGCTGACGTGCCGTCAGCTGTACCACGACCTGCCATGGGCCATGCCAAAGTGGTGCCTGGCTGATGTGCTGAGCACACACGTCTGGCGGATGGCCATCGCGCGTCGTGATCTCAAGATATTCATTGACGCGTTCCAGAAAGGGATTGCAGGCGCTCGTTCGCCGTTGTGCCCTCATGCGAACACGCCGCTACAGATCCTCGAGCAAAAAGCAGGCCCACCGCAGCGATCAAGCCGTCACGACCGCCCAGCTTCCAGTCGGGGCGTTTGGCTGGAGAACCGCTTCCTCGTGTACAGCTGGCTCGGTGCAACTTGGGACAGTGAATGTGCCTTCTTACGCACGAGGCTGAGGTCTCCTTTAGCGCTGGCTGACTTTTGGCGCTCCTTCGCCCGCTTTGGTCGCGTCTCCTACGCGTCACTTGGGAACCTGGAGGCTTGGTGTGGTACGCAGCCTGACCGCTCGGGTGCAGCTGACCACGACCACACCGCAAGTCATGATGGCTCTGACCAACAGAGCCAACACGTTCCACAGTCCAAGGGTGACAAGGAGGATACGCCTGCCCCAATGGACTCACGCACAGACCCATCCGACACGCAGTCCCGCCACACGGTCGGAGGAAGTGAAACGCACCCAATCAACGCCACCCCCGCGCTGTTTTCCCTCGAAGCCAACTTGAATGATCAGAGAGATGCCGACCGCTTCCACGAACTGCGCACGCGGGCTTTGGGAAATGCGCGTGGAGATCGCGTCGCGCTTCACGTGAAAACGTCGCTCTCGTCACTGTCTGCGTGCAACATCAACGAGCTCACAATTCGCTCCCTGTTCGCCGAAGTCGAGCAGATGAGACTGTCCACCGTGCAACGCGTGCACTGGTTCGCGAACAAGCAGCGGCAGGCCATTCACGGCAACATCCACAACGTGCGCCGGTTTGACACTCACCACTCTGTTCCACTCGACGCGGACAGCGCCATCGCCAGCGTTCCCTGCATTCAGCTGGATGACAACGCCGCTGCTGATCTAACGCCCCTGCACCGCGTGACCAAGCTTATCCTCAACAAGGTCTGTGTTACCAATGGACTTTCTGTGGTGGCATCCGCTCAAGACATTGAGCTCCGCGATATGCCGCTGAGCAGCAGCGTGCACACTCTCAACGCCACCCGTGTCAAGCTGCTGCGGTTGAGTAAGGCGCCAAACACGCTGCACCTCCCCCAGGCAAGCCGCATTGAACTAATTCATGCCGGGGTGCGGCGGATTACGTGCCCTCCAATCCTGCGCAGATTGGTGGTTCGGGATGACACTGGCTCTTCACCTCCCGTGCCCGAATTCCATCACGCTGACACAGTGTTGCTTGATTTGCGGTACACGCGCCTCAGCCGTGAAGAGCTCGCCAACCTTGCACGCCGAGTCAGCAGGCTGGAGCTCAGTGGCGGTGTGGCTAGTATGCGCGACTTGGCCGGCATTCCATCCCACGCACATGTCAGCCTCGAGAATGTCTGTGTGGATGCGCCTGTGCCACTGTGTGTGAAGCACCTGCGGATCTCAATCGCGGAACGCCTCGACAGCCAGCTGGTGGCAGCGGTACCAGAGTTGTTCATTGACGGCCACTTTACCTATCCGCGCATCGACAACGTGCACCTGCTCTCTGGTCGCCAGAACCTGCGCATCTCATGTGCCTCCTTCAATGGGGACATTACGCATTGTACTCGCGTGTGGCTTGGCTTCTGCCACGGCCGAGGTACCTTGGCCTCCATCAGTTCCCTGACCGTGGAGGGCGCAACTGTGGGCGTGTCTGACTTGCGCGTGTATGACACGCCAACATGCCGCCTACGCTCCTGTGCCATTGAGGACAGTGCGGGCCTGCAAGGTATCCACACGCTCGTGCTCGCTGCATGCACGTTTGATACCTTGGAGGGCCTTTCGTCTGTGCGCTGCCTCGTGGTTCACAGGTGCACGACGCCAGACAAAGTGTGGCTCTGGCCTGACACGGTTTTTGTGAACCGCCCTCTCGAGGAGATGACACGCTTGCTGGTGGCTGGCAAACACAGGAAACCCACGTGACACACAACTGGAGGGAAGGACCGATGGCGGGTAGAACGGAGGCGGAAGGGAGGCGGGAAGGAGACGGAAGGGAAGTGGGAAGAGACGGAAGGGAACTCGGGGTATTGAATATCCGAACCTCGCTCATTCCAGCGCTTGACTGGGTGGGGGTTGTGAGCCTCCTCAATTTTGTGGTGTTCTAGTCAACTTTGGTTGCTTGACGTCATGGAAGGGTTGGTAGTTTGGAAACGCCTGCATGCTTCATATGCGCTGCTCGCGGTAAGGATATTGTTGCACAAGAGTACCTGAGGGCTGCATGTAGGGTTACGCCAATTAGACGTTTTGTTTTGTTGTTGGGGTTGTACAAGTTGAAAACAGTGCATGCGCGACCCACTGACTCGCATCTTCTCTTCTGTTGATGTGTGACGTGAAATGATGGAAAGGCATAAAGTGTCTGGCCGTCTCTCTTCCAACGCTCAACTGCGAGCTCGTTGATTACATACTTGCAGTTTCTAGGCTTCTCAGTCTTTGTTCTCATGCAGGTGAGGTGATGTGGCAGCCCCATAAAGTGCACACTCCAAGACTCCTCGCACCTACGAGACACAAACGCTGCCGCGTCTCTCACGCAAAACTTTTCCCAGTACACCATCCTTCAATGGAATGTTTCGTTGGACATGTATGACGTGATGTGGTCCGGTTGGGTTGTGGCGCAGGAAGACGGCTATGCTGTTGTGATGTGACTGGTGTGCGTTTGTGTGTGTGTGTGTGTGTGTGTGTGTGTGTGAGTGTTTGACTGCGACTTGGAGTAAGGTCTTGCTGCATTCTGTGCGGGACACGTGGTCGCAATAAAGAAGACAAGGTGATAAGATAAGTGACAACAATCAAGCACGGGGAATACAGACAGGCACAATGTGCGAGGGAGGCCAGCAAGGGTTCGGATCTAGTGGTGTTTGTGTCCTCGGTCAGGAGGAGTTTCGTCTTGTTGTTTGGTTCAGAATCTGATGTGCTGATCTTGCGCGGTTTGCTTGCATGCGTGCTCATGCTGTGTTATGTATTCATCAGACAGATAAAAAAGAGCGCCAACACCATCAGACAAAGACCGCAATGGGGAACTGAGACGAAACGAAGCACTGAAGAAGCGCCCTCGTGTGGTGTTAAAGAAGGTACAATGCACAGTCAAACACGAGCACCAGGACCCCACTTGCAACTCGTGTTTGATGAGGATGACGAGCGAAGAACCCGAGAACCAATCAGGCCAAGTGGCAAACAACCACCAAGCGGTGTAAGAATGCCACGCGGCAAAACAACCACACACATCCATCCAGTCCTACACAAAACACACACACACACACTTGCCTACAACGTACACAGACACAGAGGCACACACGCACACATAAACACAACAAGCAAGCAGCAGCAATGAGGACAAGAGCCATGACAGAAAACAAAAGCACAGAGGTGCGATTGATCCAGACAGTGCCACGATTGTGCGAACAACACAAGTCAGCTCACGCGCACGTTGGCTCGATCACCAAGAAGGCGGAGGAATAGCCTGTTGTCGAGTACACAGCACCATTGTCAGAGGTGCTGGCGTAGTCGCAGTATTTAGCTGGTGAGGATGCTTGCATGACTTGCAGGGTTGTTGGGTCCACAGCGAGGACGGTTGAGGCACTCGACGGGACCATGTACACAAGGCCATCTGAAGCAGCAGCGCCACCGAGCCACTTGAAGGTGCTGGAGCTGAGGCCGGTGATGCTGGTGGTGTCGACGCTGTCGTCGCTTGGATCCACAATGAGTACGTAGGTGGCGCACGAGGGAACGCCAAAGAGGAGGCCATTTGGTGCTGCGACAAGGTCCGCGAAGGCTTTTTCGAAGGCTGGGGTGGCAATGGTGGAGATGGCGTTCGTGTCGGGATCGACGACGAGGACGTTGTTGCTGTTCCACGGCGCCATGAAGATGCGGCCGTCAGCAGCTACCTCGGCACCAATCCACTTGTAGGTGACGCCTGGTGCGTAAGCAGACACGTCGATGCTGGTGTCTGCGGTGCCGGTCGCGGCGTCGATGATGAGGAGCTCGGATGCGCGATAAGGCGTGCCGTAGACCTTGCCGTTGGCAGCAGCGGCCCCGCGGTAGCAAGCGCTGGAGCAAGACGTTGAAAAGGTAGTGGTGCTGAAGCTGTTGTCGCTGGTGTCAATGATAAGCGCGATGTTTTTCAAATGATATGGGACGCAGATGGCGTATCCGTCAGAGAATGCGCCGCCGTACCAGTTCAGGTTCGTGCCGTATGCAGACACATCAATGGCTGTTGCGTTGACGCTGTCGTCGCTGGGGTCAATGGTCATCACATATGTCGATGAACCAGGGCACGCGTACCCAATGCCGTTGGAAGCGAACATGACGTCTGTCCATTTTGACTGACCAACTGTTGCTGTGCCGGCTGTGGTGACAGTGGTTGTACAAGTCGTCGTTGTCGTTGTCGTTGTTGTTGTTGTTGTGGTGGTGGTTGTTGTTGTTGTTGTTGTTGTTGTTGTTGTTGTTGTTGTTGTTGTTGTTGTCGTCGTCGTTGTGGTCGTCATGGCTTCCTCCACGTTTGTGACTTTGCACCGATGAAAGCGAAGCTTGCACGACTGCAGAGCCGTCACAACCTGTCGAGGGTGATGTGATGCGTGGTGTATGATATGTGTGTGCATATGCGTACATGCAGATGAGTGTGTGAGTTGACCATGCAACAATGCAACAATGCAGTGCAGTGACAAGTGTACAATACATGCGCGTGCACACATCTCACGTCCCTCCAGCTTTGCGATTACCCACCCCTTCATCTCTGGCGGCAACGGAAAACTCGTTGCTTGAGAGCGGCGTCACCGCGGAGCCGTCCTTGAGCGACAGTGCGCATTCCTGCCACAGAACCAATAAACCAGAGCAGGCATCAACAATGTATGTGACAAGAGCAGCACGGCACCTTCCCTTGTGCCTGTTCACTACAGAAAGCACGTGAAATGTAATTGACTGCACACACAGCAAGCCACCATCAACACCACTGCCGACAAGAAGAATAAGAAGAAAAACAACAAGCAAACAACCAACCAGCAACAACAACAACAACAACAACAACAACAACAACAACAACAACAACAACAACAACTTAAACAACAACAACAACAACAACAACAACTTAAACAACAACAACAACAACTTAAACAACAACAACAGCAACAGCAACAACAACAACAACAGCAACAACAACTTAAACAACAACAACAACAACAACAACAACAGCAACAACAACCAACCAACCAACAACAACAACCAACCAGCAACAACAGCACCGCCACGGTCACGTACGTCAAGGCCGCAGTCGTCCTGGATGGCGTCGCGCAGCTGCTGCGAGAACTTGTCGAGCTGAGCGTCTGTGAACTGATCCAGCTGCTGCCCACGAAGACACTTGGTTGTCATCACGGCAGCTGCTGTGAAAGTCGTACCGTCGCACACGCCGGCATCTCCAGCAGCAACATATGCAACCTGCTTCAGCTTGCACTGCATGACCTCGATCTTGTTGGCGTCCAGGCAGGTCTCAATGGTTTGAACAACCTTGCAAAAGTGCGCGTTTGGGTGTTGGGAGGTGTGGTTGAGCGTGTGAGTGTGCGCGTGGATGCGTGCGTACGTGGTGGGGTGTACACAAACGCACAAAGAAGCAACGCGATCGCGCAATCACAAGCCAGAGCAAAGGAAACATGGGGGAGCGTACGGAAGCATTCTTGACAGGGATGTGAAGGGCATTGTCCAGGCCAGATACGGGGGTGATGTCAGAGCCAACAGCAGACTTCAGGTCACACTGTTAACAATGGTATGCGTGTGTGCATGTGTTTGTATTTGCGTGCGTGTGTGCGATTGATTGATTGTCAGTGTGAGGGTGTGCACGGGCATTATTGTGGATGTGATATGCTTGAGCAAACACGTTCGATCAACGCCAAAGAAGCAGGCAAGCCAGCAAGTGAGCGATCGCATTCAGATAAGAAAGCCATCGTGCTATCGTGCATCCCATTGTTCCACACTCCCAGCATACAAACTTCCCCACCACAGACGACGTACTTGGGCAAGGCCGCATGTGGATGACAGCTGGGAAGCGAGCGTGGTGGCAAACTTGTCGAGGCGGCCTTGCTTGTACTCATGGATCTTCTTGGAACGAAGGCAGCGGAAGGTGAGCTGCGCCTCACCGTCGTATGTGGCCGTGCCACAGGGGGCCAGCAGAGGCCATGGCGGCGGCCATCAGTGCCACGATGATCACAAGCATGGCTGTTCTTGTTGCCATGGTGGGACGCATGAACATGTCGATGAGAAGGGAGGAGCAAATGGTCTGATCGAAAGCGGCGGAGAAGAAAAAATGTGTTGTGTTGTACGTGCGTGCGTGCGTGCGTGCGTGGTTGTGATCGGCTTGGACGAATGAATGGTGTGTTCTTCGGGCAAAAAGGTCGCGTGTTTTGGCCCTTTGTTTGTGCTGCCATGATGTAAAACCACCGCCTGAAGTCATTTGGCCTACATGTGAGGAAAGTGAGCCAATCGTATGCCCACTACGCTCAGGCGTCATATCACAACATCACACACTGTGCCCATAAAACTGATGATGTCAAAAGAGAAACTCTGAAAATGATTTGATGCCGCCGCTGTACGTGTGCATCGTGTTGAGGATTTTACCGAGCTAGCGGCTGGCGCAGAGATGGAGGTCTGGGGAGGATCAGCAGTGCGAAATGACTAAATGAATGCATGAATGCATGAGTGCAAGCACACACCCACGTGTTGTGTGGCGCTGAGAAACACAATGACTGCTGTAGTACTGTGTGTGAAGTAGCAGTGTCAGTTATGTCATGCATGGTGGCATTGAAAGCCGAAGCAACAGGGCTCCTGGGGGTCGCTGGGGCGCTGTGTAGCTGCTCGTTGCTGCTCTGCTGCTGGTGGCAGTGGCATAGAGGCACAACAAGAGCCTGAAGTGCTGAGTGATGTGACATGCTGAGCAGAAGCAGAGCAGAGGAGCAGAGTTTCCAAGTTCTTGTGTGCGGGATGATGTTGTTTGTAGAAACATCAACCAAAACATGTCTAATTTTCGTCAACAAACCAACAATGACGACGATGGTTGTTGCGGCAAAGCAGATGATGTTGTTTGTTGTTCTGGCGCTGCTGGTGTTGGTGGCGCCATCGCCGTGCTGGGGTCAACAGCAGGTGGAGCCACAGATTGAGGCGAAAAGTGGTAGCCTTCACCTGCACGCGCAGTCTGGTGATGTACACATGCACACGAGTCTGGGCTCTGCAACGTGGACGGACACCGTCAACGACATTGGTTTGTGCTTGTGTGTTTGTTTGTGTTTGTGTGCGTGTGTGTGCGTGTGTGTTCGTGTGTGCGTGTGTGTGTGTGTGTGTGTGTGTGTGTGTGTTGTGTGTGTGTGTGTTGTTGTGTGTGTGTGTG
>NW_004754907.1:648159-651114 GCF_000188695.1 Salpingoeca rosetta | reverse complement strand
GTGTGTGTGTGTGTGTGTGTGTGTGTGTGTGTTGTGTGTGTGTGTGTGTTGTGTGTGTGTGTGTGTGTGTGTTTGTGTGTGTGTATTTGTGTGTGTGTGTTTGTGTGTGTTTGTGTGTGTGTTTATATAAGTGTGTGTTGTTTGTTAGTGCTGTGGTGCTTGCGTTTGTGTGTTTGCGCTGTTGTGCGTGGGTCTGTTTGTTTGTTAGTGTTGGCACTAATCCCATGTCACATCATTTGCGGTTTGTAACATCCTTCATCGTGTATTCTCTCGCACAGCATCCTTGCAGGGTCAAGTGCAGGAACTGCGGCGTGTGGCTCTGCAGCTGCTGGCACAAACGCCTGTGGATGTTGATGCACGTTTTGAATCCCTGGCACAGGAGAACGCGGCGTTGCGACAACGCATGGACATGCTCGAAGGGTTCATTGCTGCGCAGCGCGAAGACATTGCCCTGCTGCAAACCCAGGTATTGATTGTTGGGAAGGGAGAGGAGGCTGTGTATGTGTGTGTGTGTGCGTGTGTGCGTGTATATGCAAGTGTGTGCTTGCACGTGTGCGCGTGTGTGCGTGCATGTTTGGTCCTTCTCTCACACTCACACACACACACATACACTGCTTCTCCTTCCTCGCTGGCTATGTGTTGTTCCTTGACTTGCAATTGCGCTGACAGGTCCGTGACTTGGACGAGCAAAATGCTCGCGTCCAACCACTGATCGAGTAAGATGTCGTGATTGTGTGTCTTTGGTGTGAGCAACACCACCGTCAATCACACTGAACGACCAGGCACAGCTGATGTTACGATGCTGCTGTTTGGTGCTCATGGCGATCAAAGCACGAATGCACGTATGGATCATGTAGCGAATGAACTGATTGAAATGACTGACATTCATTCATTCATGAATGATGATGGTTGCTGCTGGTGATGCCACTGCAGGCCCATGGCGACTGTGGCGGAGGCCGTGTTTGGCGACCTTGGCTTCCCGCGTGGATGGTCTGGTCCCGTCGCCACCGTCGTCCCAACAGAGAACGAGCGGCAGGCGTGGATTGCAACAGATCCCCAAATCACCGAGACCAGGTGCTGTTGCCGTTGTTGTTGATATGTGTGTGTGTATGTGTGTGTGTGTGTGTGTGTGTGCGTGCGTGCGTGCGTGTGTGTGTGTGTGTGTGCGTGTGTGTGTGCGTGTGTGTGTGTGTGTGTGTGCGGTTGTGGTTGTGGTTGTGGTTGTGATTGTGGTTGTGGTTGTGCGTATATTTTTTTTGGTAGTTTCCTTCGTGTGCATGTGCCATTCATAGTAGTGGCTGCCACGTGCCATTCATGTCCCACCCCACCCTTCACATCATCCCACCGTCATTGCATCTCACACCAACACTCACACGCTCCCATCCACCTTCATCCTCTGCCCCCCTTCCCTTGCTCCCTCTCCACCCACCGCCAGCTGCGTCGAGTGTACATCGCCACCGTATTACATCCATGGCCCCAACGGCGGGCGTGACTCGTATGCGCTCTCCTTCAACACCTTCCTCTCCTTCATGCACTACAAGTACCCGGATCGCCTCCCTGTCGACGGCATCCGCCGCGCTGACACCGCAGGCCTGGTGCGGGGTGTGTGCGTATGTGCATGTGTGTGTGTCTGTGTGTGTCTGTGTGTGTCTGTGTGTGTCTGTGTGTGTCTGTGTGTGTGTGTGTGTCTGTGTGTGTGTGTGTGTTTGTGTGTGTCTGTGTGTGTCTGTGTGTGTCTGTGTGTGTGTGTCCTCTGTGTGTGTGTGTATGTGTGTGTGTGTGCGGAAACCCGTGTTGCCCAAAGAGATGACAGCCCTATGCGTTCTCGCAAGCTGCCCTGTTCACCACCATGCCCCCTCCCTCTCCGCCTTGTGACAGCTGCGGGGCCAGAGCCTGTTCATCAGTGGGAATCAGCTCCGCGGTGAGACCGACACCAACTGCCCCCAGTTTCCAAACGGATGGTGCACCGGCGAGTCAATGAGGTGAGTTGGGGATCGGAGGAGTGGAGGGGAGGACGTGGCGTCTGGCAATTGAATGGTTAACGGTGCGCGTGTGTGTGTGTCTGTGTGCGTGCGTGCATACGTGCGTGCGTGTGTGTCTGTGTGTGACTCTCTGTGAACATTGATGTCGGCTCGCGCATTATGCTATGTGTGTTTTGTCTTGTCGGCTTTTGCAACCATGCTGTTCTTCGGTGCTTTCCTGCACTTGCCTACACACTCTCGTTTCTTATGATCTCACTCACGCACTCACTCATTTACGCACTCACTCACGCACGCACATGCACACACACACATACATACATGCATACAAACGCAGCGCTGCGGACATCTATGTGTCGACCGTTCGCGCCGTCGCCCCCACCACGATGCACGCCCCGGCAACACAGCCCATCTTCGTGCCAAACACCAACGGGTCTCTCGACATCACCGACAAGCTCACCGTCGAGGTGTGGGTCAAGGTACGTGATGTCATCTGTGTGCGTATGTGTGTGTGTGTGTGCGTGTGTGCGGGTGTGCGTGCGTGTGTGTGTATGTGTGGGTGTGCGTGCGTATGTGCGTTCATGTGTGTTTGTTTGTTTTTGTTGCGACAGTGCACGTCGCGCACTTTGACCTACCAGTCTGTGATTGCGCCGTGCGCTGACACCCGCTCCATCATCCAAACAACACCACACAACCGCAACAAACAAAATGAACAAATCGATCCAGTGCCTGACGCCGCCCCGCCCCCAACCGGACGGGCGGACTTATGCGCCGCTTCTCACGAAGAACGGACGCATCGGCGTCAACCAGGACACCTTTGCCATGTACCAGCGCTGGACGCCAGGCAGATACGGTGCGTGCTGTTTTATATGTGTGTTGTGAGCTGTGTGTGTGTGTTGTGTGTGTTGTGTGTGTTGTGTGTGTGTTTGTTTGTATGCCAGAGTTTTACTCGTGTTTGCTATTTCTTGGCTTCCTT
>NW_004754907.1:643681-647828 GCF_000188695.1 Salpingoeca rosetta | reverse complement strand
CACACACACACACACACACACACACACACACACACACACACACACACACACACACACACACACACACACACACACACACACACACACACACACACACACCAGGTACCACGTGGTGGGCGTGTATGACGGGCGCGACCTGGTGGTGTATGTGAACGGCGTGGAGCAAGGCCGAACAACCATTGGCGCCGTGGTCGCATACACGGGGCCCGAAGCGATGGTGATTGGCTCCAACAAGCACACCAACCACGGCAGCAAGGGCAGCGTCCACGCCATCCTCGATGAGGTCAGTGAGTGTCTGTGTTGTGTGTGTGTGTGTTGTGTGTGTTGTGTGTTGTGTTGTGTTGTGTTATGTGTACGTGGTTTCCGTGCCTCACACACTTTCTCCCCTTCTTATCTACATCCCTTTCTTCTTAACACCCTCCCCCTTCTCTCCCGCCTTCTTCTTCACTTTACCTCTTCTTTACCACCAGGTGGCCGTGTGGAACCGTGTGCTCGACGGTGCTGAAGTTGCGGCGAGCGTCTTTGTGCCCATCACAGATCGCCAGCAAACCCCCACTAACGACAACAACGATGACGGCAGCAGCAGCAACAACAACAACAACAACAACAACAACAAGTTGGTCGCGTACATCAACTTTGAGCAGCCGGAGCAGTGGCTTGACCTGTCGCCCATGTGGACGGAGACAGCGAGTGGCGCCGAGCTGTTGCGGTCACAGCATGTGCCAGACGTTGGCCCGCTGTCCCTCAACGCGAGCACAGCAAACTTGGTGCTGGTGCCGTCCGTGGACCAGTCGCAGCACGCTGCCTTTTTCTACGACGAGGACCTGGACATGGAGTTTTTTCCGCGTGTGCCCGACGGCGAGTACGTTGCATTTGTGTCCACGGCCTCGCTGCAGTGCGAGACAGACGCGGGCTGCCTTTGCAACACGTCCCTGCTGGTCAACGCGGCCAGCGTGTGGGACAACACCGTCACGGTGCAGCTGCGAGCGGACAACTACCACGTGTGCCACTCGTTCACGGGCGAGCCAGACACCTTCTACATGCAGCCTGGCCCGCGTGTCTCTGCTGTGGACCTCGATCCTTGCTTTGGTGTCACCTGCGGCAGCCACGGTGCCTGCAGGCAAGGCGCGTGCGTGTGCACCGACGGTTACACGGGCGACCTGTGCCACCTGCCACCTCCCGTCTTCAGCAACAACGGCACGACGCCACAACAACCCGCCCGCTCCTGCGCGTAAGTGAAACGGTGTCATGTGATGCATACTGCGTGCATCTGGTGGTGGTTGTCGTGGTGGTAGTAGTAGTCGTAGAAGTAGTGATGGGATGATGTATTTTCCCGTCACACACACACACACACACACTCTCTCTCTCTCTCTCATATTTACTCGCAAATTTACCAACATACGCTCACACTCACTCATTCACTTACACTCGCTCATTCACTCACTGCAGGGACGTGGCTGATTTGCCAAAGGCAGCAGGCCTGTACTTTGTGAGCGACGATCCAAACGCGCCGGTTGCGGGCGCCGCTTCGCCTGCCCTGTGCTTGCAGGCACCAAACGGTGTGGACGCCTACCGCGTGGCATCCGTGATTGCGTCGCCAACAGGCACAACAATGGCTGCGCTCACTCGCGCTGGCGGCCTGTCTGCGGTAAACGAACTCAGTACATCTGCGACGTTTGCGCAGCCGCTTTCCTCCGCCGCATTTGATCGCACGGCGGTGGCCTGCCTTGACGCCGACGAGCGTGTGGTTGAGGCGACGCTGACCCCCGTGCACGCAAGCACGTTTTCCCGCTTTGTGTCGGGGGCGTGGTCGTACCTGTCGCAGGAGACGGCGCAGAACGGCACGATTGTGACCTTCACGGGCGGCGAGGACAGTGCGCCCAAGACGGTCACCATTGAGACGGCGCAAGACACCCAATACACGTGGAGTGACGCTGGTTTCGTCTGCGCCGGCCTGCCCGTCACCAGGGCCTGGCGCCTGGCCATCCTTGTTGCGTGATGCACAGTTGCTGTGTGTTGTTTGTGTGTGAGTGTGTGTGTGTTGTGTTTTATTTGTGTGTGTGTGTGTTGTTCGTGTGTGTGTGTGTGTGTTAATTGTGTGTGTACGTGTGTATGTGTGTGAGCGTGTGTCTTCAAAGCGTTTTCTCAATGTTTGCAACTGAATGCGCTGATGTCTCTGCTCTGCGATCAATGAACACTCCTTTCTTCACGACGACGACAACAACAACAACAACAACAACAA
Organism: Salpingoeca rosetta; assembly: GCF_000188695.1. NCBI lineage: Eukaryota > Choanoflagellata > Craspedida > Salpingoecidae > Salpingoeca > Salpingoeca rosetta. The sequence continues at coordinate 645,586 of NW_004754907.1, read as the reverse complement.
CACCACCACCAACAACAACAACAACGACAACGACAACAACAACAACAACACCACCAACAACAACAGCACCACCATCACCACCACCACCAACAACAACAACAACAACAACAACAACAACAACAACAACAACAACAACAACAACAACAACAACAACAACAACAACAACAACAACAACAACAACAACAACTACTACTACTACTACTACTACTACTACTACTACTACTACTACTACTACTACTACTACTACTACTACTACGACTACTACAACTTTGCAATTTGCAGGCTCTTTGCACGTGCACAATTTGCAAAGACACTCCTGCAAAGACTGATGGGTGATGAGCGTGCATGTGAGTGCTCAAGGTCAAGGACCACCGCAGCAGCGACGACTGCCCCTGATGCTGGTCCTTGTTGTTGGTGTCGTAATCAGTGCTTTGATGATCCAGCCGCATGCTGGGGTTTGTGCGCAAGCGCCACCCCAAGCACCAGCGCTGAAGCGCCCGTCCATCACGCGTGACAGCCAAGGTGCCATGCACGTGAACACAAGCGACCCAATGCGCGAGCCTGTGTATGTCAACGGGGTCGATGTGTACGGCACCTTGAGCGAGCAGCATCGCGTGATTGCCACTCAGCAGGAGCTCATTGATCGCCAAGCAAGCCTGAATCAAGTGCTGCGAAGTACAGTTTCGGCACAGCAGGCTGCAATGAATGCGCTTGAGGCGCAGGTATGCTGGCTGAGGCGCCCGTTGGCCAGCACCACCACCATCGCCGGCTTGGGAACAGGGTATGAAAAGTATTTCGGCGCGGTCCTTGCCAACAACGGTCTCATCTACGGCATCCCCCACACCGCCACCTCCATTCTCGTCGTGGACCCAAGCACCAACAGCGCCAGCACGACCCTGTTTCCTCAGCGGTTTCCAGAACCGAGAAAATGGGCGGATGGCGTGCTCGCAAACACCGGTCTCATCTACGGCATCCCGTCGCAGTCCAGCGTCGTGCTTATCATCGATCCAGCCATCAACACAGCCGACACCACCAGCATCATGGGCCTTGGCTCTGAGCCAGACAAGTGGCACGGCGGTGTTCTGGCCCACAACGGCAAAATCTATGCCGTCCCATATCATTCGCACGCCGTTTTGATCATTGATCCCGACACGAACACGGCAGACATCACCAGCATCAAGTCACTGTTTGGTATGTACAAGTGGTCGGGCGGCGTGCTTGCAGGCAACGGCCTCATCTACTGCGTTCCCTTCAATGCCCAGCGCGTGCTGATCATCAATCCAGACACCAATACCGCCGACAAGACCACCATACCTGACTTGGAACCCCGCCTGCAGTTCTCTGGTGCTGTCCTGGCTAACAACGGCCTCATCTATGGTATTCCCCTCCTCGCCGATGACGTGCTCATGATCGACCCCGCAACCAACGCTGTTGACACAATCAGCATCACGGGCCTCGTCCCTGCCACCGCAAAGTGGTATGGCGGCGTGCTGGCTCCGAACGGTCAGATTGTCGGCTTTCCCAACCTCGCAGAGACCATCCTCATCATCGACCCCGCCACCAACAGCGCCACCACTAACACTAGCTTCCCCCTCTTCAACCCAAGCCTCACAAAGTGGCGCGGTGGTGCTGTTGCCCCCAGTGGCCTCATCTATGGCATGCCTTATCTCGAGCAGTCTGTCCTCATTATTGACCTGGGTTGCTAAGGGTGGAAGTCCGTGTGCGTGCATGTGTAGAAACTTGCGGATGCATAGCGCTTGTGTGCAGAGTCTGAATGTGTGCGTGGTCTGTGAATGTGTGCGTAGCCTGTGTATGTGCGTAGCTTTTGGGTGGGTGTTTCTTTGGAGTGGGTGTTTCTTTGGAATGCGAATCTAGTGTACGAGCATCCGCACGTTGTCCTTGTCG